>NC_053023.1:648103095-648210530 GCF_003073215.2 Triticum urartu | reverse complement strand
ACAACAACAATCCCCTCCAGCAAGATTTAGAGCAGGAGGATGAAGGAGCCAGCTCTCCTGAGAGAGCGGCAGGCGGAGAGGAGGAGGATGACAATTACATGCCCCCCTCCGAAGACGAGGCAAGCCTCGGCGACGATGAATTCGCCGTACCAGAGGGATCCCGTCGAACAAGAGTGCTTCAAGCGCCAGCTTACGGCCACGGCAAATAGCCTGAAGAAAAAGCACCAACAGCTTCAAGCTGATCAAGACCTGCTAGCTGACAGATGGATTGAAGTCCTCGCGGCCGAGGAATATAAACTCGAGCGCCCCTCCAAGAATTACCCAAAGTGCAGGTTACTACCCCAACTGGAGGAAGAAGCGTATGATATGGCTGATCGGCCACCCCGTGGCCGCGATAGAGAGGCATTCCAGCCAAAAGCTCAGCCTCCACCCCGACTCCATTCAAATAAAAAGGCATGGGGAGATACGCCAGACCTGCGAGACATATTGGAGGACAAAGCAAGGCATGCAAGATCGATCTACGGATCACGACGGCGCACCACTCTGCGAGACGATAACCATCACGCCGGATACAGTAAAAGCAAATTCGGCCGGGCCGAACACAGCGGGCAAGACCCATTCGAGCTACGTCGCGATATAGCCCAATACAGAGGCGCCGCACACCCCTTATGCTTCACAGACGAAGTAATGGAACATCAATTCCCAGAAGGTTTCAAACCTATAAATATTGAATCATACGACGGCAAAATAGATCCCGCAGTATGGATTGAGGATTTCCTCCTCCACATCCACATGGCCCGCGGTGATGACTTACACGCCATCAAATACCTCCCACTAAAGCTCAAAGGACCAACGCGGCATTGGCTTAACAGCTTGCTAGCGGACTCCATTAGCTTTTGGGAAGATCTGGAAGCTGCATTCCTCGACAACTTTCAGGGCACTTATGTGCGACCACCAGACGCCGATGACTTGAGCCACATAATTCAGCAGCCAGAAGAGTCGGCCAGGCAATTCTGGACTCGGTTCCTTACAAAGAAAAATCAAATTGTCGACTGTCCGGATGCGGAGGCCTTAGCGGCTTTCAAACACAACATCCGAGACGAGTGGCTAGCCCGGCACCTTGGTCAGGAAAAGCCGAAATCTATGACAGCTCTCACGACGCTCATGACCCGCTTTTGTGCGGGAGAAGACAGCTGGCTGGCTCGCAGTAATAACATATCAAAGAACCATGGTACCTCAGATACCAAGGACGGCAATAGCAGGTCACGTTGCAACAAACATAAGCGCCGCATTAACAGTGAAAATACTGAGGATACGACAGTCAATGCCGGATTCAAAGGCTCTAAACCCAGTCAGCGGAAAAAGCCATTCAAACAAAGTACGCCGGGTCCGTCCAGCTTGGACCGTATACTCGATCTCTCGTGTCAAATACATGGCACCCCAGACAAGCCAGCCAATCACACCAACATGGATTTTTGGGTGTTCAAGCAGGCCGGCAAGTTAATTGCCGAAAACAAGGACAAGGGGCCGCATAGCACTGATGAGGAGGAGCCCCGGCAGCCACACACTGGAGGACATAAGAGGTTTCCCCCGCAAGTGCGGACGGTGAACATGATATACGCAACCCACATCCCCAAGAGGGAGCGAAAGTGTGCGCTCAGGGACGTATATGCGTTGGAGCCAGTCGCCCCAAAGTTCAACCCTTGGTCCTCCTGCCCGATCACCTTCGATCGCAGGGACCACCCCACTAGTATCCGTCATGGCGGATTAGCCGCACTGGTCCTAGACCCAATCATTGACGGATTTCACCTCCACTCGATCCTTATGGATGGCGGCAGCAGCCTGAACCTGCTTTATCAGGACACAGTGCGCAAAATGGGTATAGACCCCTCAAGGATCAAACCCACAAAAACGACCTTTAAGGGCGTCATTCCAGGTGTAGAGGGCCATTGCACAGGCTCAATTACACTGGAATTGGTCTTCGGATCCCCGGATAACTTCCGAAGCAAAGAGTTAATCTTTGATATTGTCCCGTTCCGCAGTGGTTATCACGCGCTGCTCGAGCGAACTGCATTTGCTAGATTCAATGTGGTACCGCATTATGCATACCTCAAGCTCAAGATGCCAGGACCTCGCGGAGCCATTACAGTCAATGGAAACACAAAGCGCTCTCTTCGAACAGAGGAGCACACCGCAGCCCTCGCAGCAGAAACGCAAAGCAGCCTCTCGAGGCAATCAACCAGTTCGGCGCTTCACAGCCCGGACACCTTCAAGCGCGCTCGGGGCAATCGACAAATAGACTGCCTGGCGCGATCTGAGCTCGCGTAGCAATACGGCGGCCACCCCAGATGAAGGTGTGTGCGATATATAGCATACAGTTCACTAGGGTGAACTGTGTGTGATTAGGCAACACAATGGAACCGGTTCAACTGAACAAGATGTGTGTGATACGCGGCAAACAGGTTCGTAATCAGAAATGTGTGTGAAGACCAATAATAAGAAAGACGATTGCTGCTAATAAGCTGTGTGATTTTCTCTGTCTATAGAAGAATAACATGTATATATATGTATATATATATATAACTGAAATAAACATCCAATTAAATAAGTGACTATACAGATCATTCGCACACACCTCAATAAACAATTGCATGCATTCTAAAGTAGGAGAAACGATCGTCTAGTCATCTACTTATTGTGACGCTCCGCCACTACTCCGTGGCTCGATCCCTCGTCTGGGGCAGGAAGAAGACACTTCCTCATGTCAACGATCCGCCTGTACATCTTGTAGCTTGTGTACGCGTCCTTGACCGCGTACTTGACATGTCGTTCATCCAGTCTCTCATGCCACACACTGTGCCGGGCGTTCTTATCCTTCTTGCTCTCATTCTTCATCTTCATATAGTATGGGTCGATGATGGCTGAGGCGAGGACAACCGGGGAATTCAGTTTGTTTTTGTCGCTGCCCCATACCTTGTAGTGGTGCTGGATGTTGACAAGATTCGGGCATTTCAAGCCCGAAACTTGAGCGCTTTTAGATTGTTGGTGGTGTTCACCACAGTGAAACTATGACCGCCTGGATTTTGCCTTCTCTCTTTTTCCGGACTTGGTTTTTGCCTTTGCCTTGATTTGGATTTTTGGAATCAATTCAAATGGACTTGTCACTTGGGAATTCCCTTGACTTTCACCCAAGTGACCTATCTACTTACCATTCAACCTTATTTCTCTGATAAACCCCCAAAATAATCAAATGAATATTTTTCATAAAAGAAAAATATTCATTTTCCTCTCTGAAACTCTTTTCAGAAACTAGTGCTCCAAAGCAACCCTCATTTTTATTGCTCTCAAAAAATCTGAAATAATTCCTGAATATTATTTGGACCTTGGCACACCTTCTCGAGCAAAAATATTGCATGACTCTTTGTAATATTTTTGCTATAGAAAATAATTTCTCTTCTGGCCCAAAATTTCAATTTGTACAGCAAGTACATTTTTCCTTGATCCTTTGGCCCTGATTTTTCAGGAGCCTAATTGCCCTCATAAGAAACCCTTAACCCCAAGAGATAAGCCCTAATGGCCATCTAGAAGCTAGCAAAACTTGGCGACCAAGTTCCTGGTCAAAAACTTGCCAAGTTAGTTGCGTTAAATCTAGTCGGCCTGGTGATGTGTCCTCAGCTCCTCTAGACTAAACACTGCGAGGACTTTAGCCCAAACATGGTTTGGCCGCGTTTGGGCGCCGTTTTGACCATGCCAGGGCGGTGACCGCGTGAGCACACGGCGTCTGGCATGCGTTCAACATGCTCTGGATAGCGCCAACGCTTCTATTCGGCGCGTGCTCGAGCCAGAGCCCGCCGACGACTGCCGCACCACGCCACCAGCCTCGACCCATCATCCATGACCCCTCCCAGGCGCTCGTCGACGCTGGAGATGCCGCAGCGAGCACGGGCACGTCACGGCCAAATGCCACAGTGCGCTCGTGCCCTTGTCTTCTTCTCCACTACTCCCTGTGCTCGTCCGTGAGCGTGGACAGCCTCCCCCTTGACACTGAAACCTTGCCCCCTCGCACTGGCGCCTTTCGTCGCCGTTCGCCGGCTTCCAGAGCACTCCGGCGGCGCCACGTTACCCCCTCTCGCTTCGGCTATATATAGAGCCCCTCTCCTCGCTTCCAAGCCTCACACCACTCCTCACCACCGCCACGACCACGTAGGAACACCGTAGCCCGCTCGGGCAGGCCTCTGGCCATCGACCCCGACCAGAGAACTCCGGCGATCCCCGCAGCCCAGCCACCTCGCTCCGGTGCCCCTCAAGCTCGACCAACCTCTCGGGCGTGGCATTGGGGTTCCTCTGGTGCCGCCTGGACGCTGATGAGCCCTCGGAGCCACCTCTCGCCGTCACCTTCTCCCTCTCCGGCAAGTCCCGTCCGCCATCATTGCTTGCGAGCTTGACTACGAGCAGCTCCGGCCATCCCACGGCAAGCCACGGGTACGGGCAGGTGCTCCGTGAACCCCTCTTCATTTCTATCCCTCTGGTTTAGCCCCAAACCAACTCCTCGCCGCCGTAAGCTCCGGCGAAGCACCGTTGTGCTCTGATCTCTCTCTCTCTCACTCTCTCTCTCCTGATGGGCGGGGCCCAGCGTCAGGCTCTCCACTCACGCCCGAAGCGGTACGAGTGAAGGCGTACTCCCTCTTTACGCCTTCGATGTCACCCCCAGGATTTTCTGAATTATTCAAATATAATCAGATTTAGACTAAAACTTTGACCAGCCACAACTTCTAACCTATAAGTCCAAATGAGTAGATTCTTTTTGCATTGTCTTTATTTCAGAAAAATCTAGCAGCACACCAAAATGTGGATTTTTCCTTGCTGTCTAGAATTTATGGTGCTATTCAGAGAGGTTCTTCATATTTGTTTTTGTGGTTTTTAAATATTTTCAGAAGGAGAGACTTGTCTTGAAGCCAACCAGGAGGAGTGTGATCCTCCTCTGCACTAAGGCAAGCCACACCAACATTTGGATGGTGTTATCTCAATATCTATGATTTTATACTTGAATATTAGTTCTTATTTGCATTTAAAATTTGTTAAATAAATTTTGTTGAGTGCTAGTTACTTTATCATGCTTGCAAATGCTTGTTTAAGTCTCTGGTTGAATGCATGGACTAGATTAGTCAAGTAGAATAAAATTTTGCTTTAGTTATATTGCTATGATAAATAATGATGGTTCTTTTATTAAGTGATATATTAATATGAATTATGAGTTAATCAAAATATTGCATGATATTAAAAATGAGGTAGAACCAGTAAAGTTTTTGATCCTGAGTAGTGCAAGATAATCGTGTTGATCTGTATCTATGAGTTGCTAGCTTTGCATGTCGATTAGTTGCATGACCATGGCATAGTATGGGTTTTTATATAAAGTTTTTATTTCAAAATTAGGCCTGATTAAGTCCAACTTGAATATGATGTTGATCCCATCATGGTGCCACTGAATCGGGTTTTACTCAATGCGACCACATTTACCTTATGGGGGGGGGGTCTTGATTCAGTCCTTTGTTGTGCCTCTCACCGGTGCCTCCCGCGAGGGAAGGTTATGGGCGTGCATACCCTGGCCCGGTAAGCAGACATAACCTTGTGTGCTCATTTTGTTTTTATGGTACCTTGTCCCCATTTGGGACCATTTTTGCCACGACGGTGGCCGTTGGTGCCTTTTGTAGGCACGGGGCCACCCAAGACCTAGCCCTGAGAGGGAGTTGGTCAGAGTGGCCGGGAGAGTGTCACGACAAGGGGAGGGTTTCGTCGGAACGCCGTTGCTCCACCCGAATGGGAGTGCGAGGCCATTGGTTCCGTGGTGTGGGTAAAGTGTGCTACCTCCGCAGAGTGTATTTAATCTATCGATAGTCGCATCCACGGTTATGGGCATATCTCGGAAGTAAGTCACACCATGGATCAACTTTTATCATTAATCTTGCACCCTAAATAATTGTTGTTGGCACTGGTTTCGTGATGATTCATGAACCCATGAGTTGCATCATGAGTGATTGGTTTCAGTTGTGATCCAGGTATGTCACCGTTTGGTTACGAGGTAACTCGTCTGGTAAGCAAGTCCACGAGACTCGGTGCACATGTTGATTTCACCGCATTACTAGTATTGCTTGTATGGCATTAACCTGATTAATTGTCATGATATTGTTCGTCATCGTGCTTATGTTTGTTGTGAGCTTAAGAGAGAGATTCAATGTATGACCCTAGCGTGTCATGCCAGCTTTCAGGCAAGTCGGTTCGCAATGGAGCGCATTTCATGTCTAGGCCATGTCCACGTCGGTGTCCCTGTGCTATGGAGTTTCGACTTCGTCATTCTTCCGCTGCCGCGTAGTTCGTGTGATCGAGGCCCTCGTCATGTTCATTAAATAATGTACATACTATTCAGCCGCACCGAGTGTGCCGCTTGGCCTCATATCTCGATGTAATATCAGACTTATGTAATCCGCTAGCATCAATAAAGAGGTTGTTTCTATACCATGTTGTTGTGTATTGCCAGAAGACTTGATCTCTGGGCTGGCAATGCAGGGTAAACCGGTTGCTCTGAGCCAGGGTGCCACAACGCTTGGTATCAGAGCACTGCTGATTGTAGGACACGCTAGACCGTTAGTGCGTTAGTGGAACGGTAGATAGCTGAGGTCACTCTACACCATAGTTATCCTTCCGGGTGTATCGGGAGCATATGGCCGGTGCATTGTATGAGTATTATGCTGAGGTCACTCTACACCACAGTTCTCCTTCCGGCACTTACACTCATTCTACTAAGGGTGGTCTCGCTTCTATGACATCTCAGGTGGTCCAGTTTGCTGCTATCGAGGCTCTTGTAGACTTGCGCTACAACAAGGTTCGCATGCACACCCACCCAGGTCTCTTCTACTACCCATCTCTACACGAGAATGGGCGTATCCACTTTCCTTTGATTACTCCGGTGTGCGATCGTCCCACTAGCCACCTTTCTCGTTATATCACTGCTAGCTATCTCCTAAACTACGAGTTAGCTTGGGAGCTAACCCGCGCACGGACAGCTCTCACCGCTACTAGTACTAGGAACCCTCTTCCTACTGTCGGTTTTGCTCCTCAAGTTTCTGTTCCTCCAGTGACCTCGTAGGGTACCGTTAACCCTCTGGCAGTGACCCCTCGTAGTGCTCCTGCTGCATGGTCATCCCTTGTCACTACTCCTGCAGCTTATATGCTTAGCTCCCATCTCGCACCTGCCCCTGAGGGAGAGCCCTCGAGGCAGCGCCAGCGCGTCTCTCTTAACTCGGAGGTCTTTACTATCAGTTCAAGATCTGGATCCGGCTCAGGAGAGGAGCCTACAGCAGCACCGTCCGAGCAGTAGACCGTTAGAGTATCGCTTTCATCATGAGTATGATGTATGGGTGTAATCGCATATATCATGATGCTTAGTTTCATGTATGAGGGTAGTAGGCCCGTTGTGATGTTTACTTTCATGTTGAGCCTATGTATAATTATGTTGGAACATTTTATTCGCTTTGGTTTTCGTTCATAGTTTTCTTCTGGGATTTGTCAATGGCTTTCCTCCCATGTTGGATTTTTCTCATCGCGGTTGCTATGTATTGGGAAAATAAATAATAGGATGACGCGGGGAGGCAGCAGCAGCCAAGCTTGTGAGGATGTCCCTGTCCGTCGCTCAGCAAGACAGGTAGGACATTCCCCCGAGCCATACCAGCCACCTCCGTCTCCACCGCCGCATCCACCTTCCACTGACTAAATCCTACGAATGTTTGAAGAAAGAAGGAGCAATGATCTGTTGGAAATATTCAAAAGTGTGCAAGTTATGGTTGGGTAGAACGGAAACCAGAATGGTCATCACTCCAAGCTGTCAGATTTTCAGTGAACCAAGCCTCCCAGCTTCAGCCAAGTTATTGATCCATTGGACGCCGATGATTGGTTAAGGACTATTGAGAGAAAACTAGAGATTGCTTGCACTGAAGAGGGAGACAAGGTTCCCTTTGCAACGCATTATCTCGAAGGAGCTGCCGCTATATGGTGGGATAATGCTAAGGCCATATGGCCCGCGGACGAGGAAATTATTTGGACTAAATTCAAGGATCATTTCAGCAAGTATCATATTCCCACCGGGATTATGAAAATCAAGGAGCACGAATTCCTCGCCCTCACTCAAGGCAGCATGACAGTCAGCGAGTGCCTAAATAAATTCTACCAATTGGCCCGCTATTCTCTCTATGATGTGGCCACAGAAGAACGGAAGGTCGACAGATTTCTTGGAGGACTGAATCAGCATCTTTGGTGCACGTTCAGCATGTTTTATTTTCCGGACTTCCTAACTCTGGTGAACAAGGCCCTCATCACAAAAAGGGAACACAAGCTCCTACACAACAACAAGCTAGCTATTAATGACCACAAGCGCAAATTCGAGCCGAAAAACGATATGCAACCAGTGCAGAAGGCTCGTACTTGGCAGCAGACTCAGGTTGAGTACAAACCCAACTGGCAGCAAAATGTCAACAGGACCACCACCCAAGTCAAGAATATCGTGACCAGCCCAGTGCGCGAAGATTATCAGCGCAACAATTCATGTTTCACCTGTGGGCAAATAGGACATTACGCCAGATAGTTCCCCAAGAACAACAAAAACACAGCTCCATTCCATCCGGAACTCAACTACATGGAGCCGTATTCCGCCCCAAGTACCATCCAAGGGAAAATCCATCATATCTCTGCAGACGAAGCCCAAGAGGACCCGGAAGTCGTCATTGGTATGTTCCTTGTTAATAACATACCCGCCGTAATTTTATTTGACTCTGAGGCTTCCCACTTTTTTATTTCGTGTAGTTTTGAGCTTCATTCCATCCGCAAGTCAACTACATGGAGCCGTATTCCGCCCCAAGTACCATCCAAGGGAAAATCCATCATATCTCTGCAGACGAAGCCCAAGAGGACCCGGAAGTCGTCATTGGTATGTTCCTTGTTAATAACATACCCGCCATAATTTTATTTGACTCTGGGGCTTCCCACTCTTTTATTTCACGGAGTTTTGCTGCCAAAAACAAATTTCCTTGCTTGATTTTGGGAAAACACATGCTGGTACAATCCCCGGGATCCCTTCTCAGAAGCAATCTGGTCTACCGCAATTTGGAAATTGACATCAAGGGCATCAAGTTTCCAACATCTCTGATAATCGTCGATTCTAGGAAATTGGATATTATTCTAGGCATGAATTGGTTGACCCAATACAAAGTATGCATCAACTGTGCGACCAGAGAAGTTACCATGACAAATACGGAAGGTCGCACCACAAGTTTTTATGCCCGCAAAAGCATACCCAAGAAGGATATGATTTTCACCGCCGTGGCAGAAGAGGTGGAACTAATTCCAGTGGTCAGTGAGTATCCAGATGTATTTCCTGAAGAATTACCAGGCATGCCGCCAGACAGAGAACTGGAGTTTACAATTGACTTGGTGCCTGGAACCGCACCGATACACAAGAAATACTATCGGATGCCTTCCTCAGAATTGGTGGAATTAAAGAAACAGCTAGATGAGATGCTGCAGAAAGGATACATCCGCCCAAGCTCTTCACCATGGGGATCACCAGCGGTATTCGTGGACAAAAAGGATGGCAGCCTACGAATGTGCGTAGACTACCGACAGCTAAATGACGTCACCATCAAAAACAAGTATCCACTGCCAAGGATTGACGATTTGTTTGATCAACTCAGTGGGGCCAAAGTATTCTCCAAAATTGATTTGAGGACCGGATATCATCAGCTCAAAATAAAGAAGGAGGATATTCCCAAGACTGCGTTCACCACTCGATACGGTCTTTATGAATACACCGTTATGTCCTTCGGCCTCACCAACGCCCCAGCCTTCTTCATGCATTTGATGAACAAGGTGTTCATGGATTTCTTGGACAAATTTGTGGTGGTGTTCATTGATGACATCCTCATTTACTCAAAAAGCAAAGACGAACACAAGGACCACCTCCGAGCAGTTTTGCAAAGGCTTCACGACCATCAGCTGTATGCCAAGTTCAGCAAATGTGAGTTTTGGCTCCAGCAAGTTGGATTTCTCGGGCATGTCCTCTCGACAGAAGGAATATCCGTGGATCCAAGCAAGGTGAAAGATGTACTTGATTGGTCCGCACCCACGACAGTCTCAGAAATCCGAAGTTTCCTTGGACTAGCCGCATATTATCACTGCTTTATTAAAGGATTCTCCAAGATTTCCAAGCCAATGACCGAGCTCCTAAAGAAGGATAAGAAGTTTGAATGGACTGAGGACCGCAAACAGAGTTTCAATGAGCTAAAAATCAGGTTGACATCAGCACCAGTATTAACTCTTCCAGACATCTACCACAGTTTTGATGTCTACTGTGACACCTCCAGCAAAGGTCTTGGATGTGTACTCATGCAAGATGGCAAGGTTGTGGCTTATGCATCCAGACAACTATGGCCACATGAAGGAAATTACCCCACTCATGATTTGGAATTGGCCGCGGTGGTGCACACTTCGAAGATTTGGAGACACTATCTGATTGGAAAGAAGTGCCAGATATTTATCGACCACAAGAGTCTCAAGTATATATTCACTCAGCCCAATTTGAACCTTCGCCAGCGAAGATGGCTCGAGTTGGTTAAGGACTACGACCTCGGTATAAATTATCACCCGGGCAAAGCAAATGTGGTGGCTGACGCCCTCAGCCGCAAACCAGCCAACGTAAATGCTCTAATGGATTCCTTGCCTCCTAAGCTTTATGAAGAAATCACCCAACTCAACTTGGTGATTACCGATGCTCGTCTTGCCAACATATTGGAAGTTGCCCCGACTCTCGAAGGAGAAATTCGCAGCGCTCAGGAAGATGACAAATCATTGCAATTATATGCCAAGAAGATGCATGAGGGGCATACACCGGATTTCTCTAAAGATCAGCAAGGTACACTAAGCTTCTAAGGAAGGATTTGCATACCCAACCACAAAGGTCTGAGGAAGAAGATATTGACAGAAGCACATGAATCGCCATACTCAATTCACCTCAGTGATACCAAAATGTACGAAGACCTTCGTCAGGTATTCTGGTGGGATGGAATGAAGAAAGACATCGACTACTTTGTGGCTTGTTGCGATATATGTGATACATATCCGTCGTATCTATAATTTTTGATTGTTCCATGCCAATATTATTCAACTTCATATGCTTTTTGGGCAACTTTTTTATACTATTTTTTGGGACTAACATATTGGATCCAGTGCCCAGTGCCAGTTCCTGTTGTTTGCATGTTTTTGGTTTTGCAGAATATCCATATCAAACGGAAGTCCAAACGGGAAAAACGGAACGGAGGTACTTTTTGGAATATTGAAAATTGGAAGAAAAATCCAAGCGAGACGGTGCCCGAGGTGGCCACGAGGCAGTGGGTGCCCCATACCCTCGTGAGCCACCATAAGGCAGTTGATGCCCTTCTCTCGGCGCAAGAAAGCTAATATTTCGGAAAAAAATCACGGCGAAGGTTTTAGGCCAATCGGAGTTACGGATCTCCATATATACACGAAACGGTGAAAAGGAGCCAGAACAGAACGCAGAAACAGAGAGAGACAGAGAGACAGATCCAATCTCGGAGGGGCTCTCGCCCCTCCCATGCCATGGAGACCATGGACCAGAGGGGAAACCCTTCTCCCATCTAGGGAGAAGGTCAAGGAAGAAGAAGAAGGAGGGGGCTCTCTCCCCCTCCCTTCCGGTGGCACCGGAGTGCCACCGGGGGCCATCATCATCACCGCAATCTACACCAACACCTCCGCCATCTTCACCAACATCCCCATCACCTTCCCCCCTCTATCTACAGCGGTCCACTCTCCCGCAACCGATGTACCCTCTACTTGAACATGGTGCTTTATGCTTCATATTATTATCCAATGATGTGTTGCCATCCTATCATGTCTGAGTAGATTTTCGTTGTCCTATCGGTGGTTGATGAATTGCTATGATTGATTTAATTTGCTTGTGGTTATGTTGCTGTCCTTTGGTGCCCATCATATGATTGCGCGCGTGGATCACACCCTAGGGTTAGTTTTATGTTGATAGGACTATGTATTGGAGGGCAAGAGTGACAGAAGCTTCAACCTAGCATAGAAATTGATGCATACGGGATTGAAGGGGACCAATATATCTTAATGCTATGGTTGGGTTTTACCTTAATGAACATTAGTAGTTGCAGATGCTTGCTAATAGTTCCAATCATAAGTGCATAGAATTCCAAGTCAGGGATGACATGCTAGAAGTGGCCTCTCCCACATAATACTTGCTATCGGTCTAGTAAAGTAGTCAATTACTTAGGGGCAATTCCGCAACTCCTACCACCACTTTTCCACACTCGCTATATTTACTTTATTGTTTCCTTATCTAAACAACCCCTACTTTTTATTTACGTACTCTTTATTATCTTGCAAACCTATCCAACAACACCTACAAAGTACTTCTAGCTTCATACTTGTTCTAGGTAAAGCGAGCGTCAAGCGTGCGTAGAGTTGTATCGGTGGTCGATAGAACTTGAGGGAATATTTGTTCTACCTTTAGCTCCTCATTGGGTTCGACACTCTTACTTATCGAAAACTGTTGCGATCCCCTATACTTGTGTTTTATCAAGACCTTTTTCTGGCGCCGTTGCCGGGGAGTCATGGCGTGGGGTGAGTATTCTCGTGTGTGCTTGTTTGCTTTATCACTAAGTAATTTTTATTTGCTATTCTTAGTTGTTTTCTATATTTAGTTATGGGTAGGAAACGCAAAATATCGAAAAAATTAGTTGTACCTACTGAACCAATGGTTGAAGAACCACTCAAAATCTATCACACTGCTGAAGCTATTACTTGGATCATCTTCGATCCCTATGTGCTCGTGCTGAAACCCCAACTAGCTTAGTTGAGGGAAAATCTTTAGATGAGCATGCTTGGTATGTGCGACACCGAATATCTGAAAAAGGGAAACTTTTACTGGATCAAATTCATCGTTTGCAATGCTATGCTTGGTATTTATGTGAAATATATGATTATACTTGTTGTCCTGAAGACCCTAAGAAACACCTTACCTACCAATGTTTGTTTAATGATAATGGAATCGTATCTTCTTATGCCAAGGGTGTTTATAATTACTATGATGTTCAACAAATTGAAGAATTTGTTGCTTTTAGGGGTGCTTACGAAATTGCTTCTTTGATAGAAAAGTATGATGCTACTCTTTACAAATCTGAAAATTTTGCCATACTTAAATATTGCTATGATAACTATGCTTCTAATGCCTATGTTGAACCATATATTGAGGCCTACTCCGCTGTCCAAGAAGAGACTAATGTTTTGCAGGAGTTTATGGAAGAAGAAATTGATGAAACTGTGAGCTCATTGGATGAAAAAGATGATGAGGAGAGCGAAGAACAAAAGGAGGAAGAGTGGATTAGCTAGCCGTGCCCACCTTCTAATGAGAGTAACTCTTCAACTCATACATTGTTTAATTTCCCTTCGTGCTTACCGGAGGATGATTGCTATGATGATTGTTATGATCCCATTGATTCTCTTGAAATATCCTTTTTGATGATGCTTGCTATGCTTGTGGCCAAGATGCCAATATGAATTATGCTTATGGAGATGAACTTTCTATAGTTCCTTATGTTAAAGATGAAATTGTTGCTATTTCACCCACACATGATAGTCCTATTATCTTTTTGAATTCTCCAAACTACACTATATCGGAGAAGTTTGTTCTTATTAAGGAATATATTGATGGGTTGCCTTTTACCATTGCACATGATGATTTTGATGAATATAATATGCATGTACTTGCTGCTCCTACTTGCAATTATTATGAGAGAGGAACTATATCTCCACCTCTCTATGTTTCCAATATGATAAATTTGCAAGAAACAGTTTATACTATGCATTGGCCTTTACTTTGTGTGCATGAATTGTTCTTTTATGACATGCCGATGCATACGAAGAGAGTTAGACTTCATCATTACATGATATATGTTACTTTGTGTTCACTACTAAATTACAAATCATTCTTAATTAAAATTGGCTTTGATATACCTTGGGATCCGGGTGGATCCATTACTTGAGCACTATATGCCTATCTTAATGGCTTTAAAGAAAGCGCTGCCAGGGAGACAACCCGGAAGTTTTAGAGAGTCATTTATTTCTGTTGTGTTCTTTTATAAAGTTTAAATATAAAAATAATGTGCCAAGGTTTTCCTTTAGGATGTTTACATTTGCTTGATGGTTTGTACGGTGCAGGATAGAAACTTTGGCTGTAGTGCGCGATTTTACATTTTTAGCTGGAACGTCAAATGGTTCTGATTATTTTTGCAATGTCTTCCAATAATTTTTTTTTATTTTTCCTAATTTTGGTAGAATTTTTCAAGTATCAGCAGTATGGTGAATGTTCAGATTATTACTGACTGTTCAGTTTTAGACAGATTCTATTTTTGATGCATAGTTTGCTTGTTTTGATGAAACTATCAATTTATATTAGTGGATTAAGGCATGAAAAAAGTTATATTACAGTAGACACAATGCAAAAACAAAATATGAATTGGTTTGCAACAGTACTTAGAGTAGTGATTTGCTTCATTATACTAACGGATCTTACCGAGTTTTCTGTTGAAGTTTTGTGTGGATGAAGTGTTCGATGATCGAGAAGGTCTCGATGTGAGAAGAAGGAAGAGAGGCAAGAGCTCAATATTGGGGATTCCCGAGGCACCCCAAGTAAATATTCAAGGAGACTCAAGCGTCTAAGCTTGGGGATGCCCCGGAAGGCATCCCCTCTTTCGTCAACAAGTATCGGTATGTTTTCGGATTCGTTTCGTACATGCAATATGTGCAAACTTGGAGCGTCTTTTGCATTTAGTTTTCATTTTTCTTTTATGCACCATGGTGGTATGAGATAGTCCTTGGTTGATTTATAGAATGCTCTATGCACTTCACTTATATCTTCTGAGTATGGCTTTATAGAATGCTTCATGTGCTTCGCTTATATCATTTGAAGTCTGGATTGCCTGTTTCTCTTTACATAGAAATCCGCCATTTGTAGAATGCTCTTTTGCTTCACTTATATTTGTTAGAGCACAGGCATATCTTTTGTAGAAAGAATTAAACTCTCTTTCTTCACTTATATCTATTTAGAGAGATGACAGGAACTGGTCATTCACATGGTTAGTCATAAAATCCTACATAAAACTTGTAGATCACTGAATAGGATATGTTTGATTCCTTGAAATAGTTTTGCGATATAAAGATGGTGATATTAGATTCATGCTAGTGGGTGGTTGTGAAATGTAGAAATACTTGTGTTGAGGTTTGTGATTCCCGTAGCATGCACGTATGGTGAACCGTTATGTAACAAAGTTGGAGCATTAGGTATTTATTGATTGTCTTCCTTATGAGTGGCGGTCGGGGACGAGCGATGGTCTTTTCCTACCAATCTATCCCCCTAGGAGCATGCGTGTAGTACTTTATTTCAATGACTAATAGATTTTTGCAATAAGCATGTGAGTTCTTTATGACTAATGTTGAGTCCATGGATTATACACACTCTCACCCTTCCACCATTGCTAGCCTCTCTAGTACCACGCAACTTTCGCCGGTACCATAAACCCACCATATAACTTCCTCAAAACAGCCACCATACCTACCTATCATGGCATTTCCATAGCCATTCCGAGATATATTTCCATGCAACTTTCATCGTCATCATATACATGACTTGAGCATTCATTGTCATATTGCTTTGCATGATCGTAAGATAGCTAGCATGATGTTTTCATGGCTTGTCCGTTTTTTGATGTCATTGCTACGCTAGATCATTGCACATCCCGGTACACCGCCGGAGGCATTCATATAGAGTCATATCCTTGTTCTAGATATCGAGTTGTAATATTGAGTTGTAAGTAAATAAAAGTGTGATGTTCATCATTATTAGAACATTGTCCCATGTGAGGTTATCAAAATAAAAGTGGCCAAAGAAGCCCCACAAAAAGAGAGAGAGAGAGGCCAAAGAAGCCTACAAAAAAACAAAAAAAATGAGAGAAAAAGAGAGAAGGGGCAATGTTACTATCCTTTTACCACACTTGTGGTTCAGAGTAGCACCATGTTCTTCATATAGAGAGTCTCTTGAGTTATCACTTTCATATACTAGTGGGAATTTTCATTATAGAACTTGGCTTGTATATTCCAACGATGGGCTTCCTCAAATGCCCTAGGTCTTCATGAGCAAGCAAGTTGGATGCACACCCACTTAGTTTCAGTTAGAGGTTTCATATACTTATAGCCCTAGTGCATCCGTTGCATGGCAATCCCTACTCACTCACATTGATATCTATTGATGGGCATCTCCATAGCCCGTTGATACGCCTAGTTGATGTGAGACTATCTTCTCCTTTTTGTCTTCTCCACCATCATATTCTATTCCACCTATAGTGCTATGTCCATGGCTCACGCTCATGTATTGCGTGAAAGTTGAAAAGGTTTGAGAACGTCAAAAGTATGAAACAATTGCTTGGCTTGTCATCGGGGTTGTGCATGATGTGAGTATTTTGTGTGAAGAAGATGGAGCATAGCCAGGCTATATGATTTTGTAGGGATAACTTTCTTTGGCCATGTTATTTTGAAAAGACATGACTGCTTTATTAGTAGGCTTGAAGTATTATTGTTTTTATGTCAAATGATAGACTATTGCTTTGAATCACTCGTATCTTAATATTCATGCCATGATTAGATATGTGATCAAGATTATGCTAGGTAGCATTCCACAACAAAAATTTTCTTTTTTATCATTTACCTACTCGAGGACGAGCAGGAATTAAGCTTGGGGATGCTGATACGTCTCCGCCGTATCTATAATTTTTGATTGTTCCATGCCAATATTATTCAACTTTCATATAATTTTGGCAACTTTTTATACTATTTTTGGGACTAACATATTGATCCAGTGCCCAGTGCCAGTTCCTGTTTGTTGCATGTTTTTGGTTTAGCAGAATATCCATATCAAATAGAATCCAAACGGGATAAAAACGGACAGAGATACCTTTTGGAATATTTGGAAAATTCCGAAAGAAAAATCCACGCGAGATGGTGCCCGAGGTGGCCACGAGGCAGGGGGCGCGCCTGCCCCCCTGTGCGCGCCCCTACCCTCGTGAGCCACCCGTAAGGTGGTTGACGCTCTTCTTTTGCCGCAAGAAAGCTAATTTTCGGAAAAAAAATCACGGCGAAGGTTTCAGGCCAATCAGAGTTATAGATCTCCATATATACACGAAACGGTGAAATAGAGCCAGAACAGAACGTAGAAACGGAGAGAGACAGAGAGACAGATCCAATCTTGGAGGGGCTCTCGCCCCTCCCACGCCATGGAGACCATGGACCAGAGGGGAAACCCTTCTCCCATCTAGGGAGAAGTTCAAGGAATAAGAAGAAGGAGGGGGGCTCTCTCCCCCTCAGTTCCGGTGGCACCGGAGTGCCACCGGGGGCCATCATCATCACCGCGATCTACACCAACACCTCCGCCATCTTCACCAACATCTCCATCACCTTCCCCCTCTATCTACAGCGGTCCACTCTCCCGCAACCCGCTGTACCCTCTACTTGAACATGGTGCTTTATGCTTCATATTATTATCCAATGATGTGTTGCCATCCTATCATGTCTGAGTAGATTTTCGTTGTCCTATCGGTGATTGATGAATTGCTATGATTGATTTAATTTGCTTGTGGTTATGTTGCTGTCCTTTGGTGCCCATCATATGATTGGCCCAGAGGAGAATACCCAGGGTTAGTTGTATTTGATAGGACTATGTATTGGAGGGGAAGAGTGGCAGAAGCTTCAACCTAGCATAAAATTTGATGCATACGGGATTGAAGGGGGACCAATATATCTTAATGCTATGGTTGGGTTTTACCTTAATGAACATTAGTAGTTGCGGATGCTTGCTAATAGTTCCAATCATAAGTGCATAGAATTCCAAGTCAGGGATGACATGCTAGCAGTGGCCTCTCCCACATAATACTTGCTATCGGTCTAGTAAAGTAGTCAATTGCTTAGGGGCAATTCCGCAACTCCTACCACCAGTTTTCCACACTCGCTATATTTAATTTATTGTTTCTTTATCTAAACAGCTCCTACTTTTTATTTACATACTCTTTATTATCTTGCAAACCTATCCAACAACACCTACAAAGTACTTCTAGCTTCATACTTGTTCTAGGTAAAGCGAACGTCAAGCGTGCGTAGAGTTGTATCGATGGTCGATAGAACTTGAGGGAATATTTGTTCTACCTTTAGCTCCTCGTTGGATTCGACACTCTTACTTATCGAAAACTGTTGCGATCCCCTATACTTGTGGGTTATCAATATGCAACAAGGTAAAGGCGGAACACCAAAAACCCGCCGGACTCCTCCAACCTCTACCAGTATCCCAATGGAAATGGGACGATATCTGCATGGATTTTATCACCGTATTACCAAGACTCATCGAGGAAATGATGCAATATGGGTCATAGTGGACACCTTAATGAAGGTGGAACATTTCCTTCCCATCCGGACCACCTAACGTGCCGATCAGCTTACACAATTGTATGTGTCCCGAATCGTCAGTCTGCATGGAGTACCCAAGACTATCACTTCAGACAGGGGATCTCTCTTCACTTCAGCATTTTGGTCTCGACTACATCAAGCCTTGGGGACTGCTCTGAGGTACAGCACGGCTTATCATCCCCAGACAGATGGACAGACTATGCGAGTAAACCAAATACTCGAAGATATGCTCAGGGCATGTGCATTGGCCCAAGGACCCAAGTGGGAAGACTGTCTACCCTACACCGAGTTTTCCTACAGCAACAGTTTCCAGACCACCTTAAAGATGTCACCTATGAAGCTCTGTATGGCCGTAAATGCCGCACTCCACTGAACTGATCTCAAACCGGAGACAGCTGTATTTTCAGGACTGATTTAATGCTCGAAGCCGAGAAGCAAGTCAAGGAAATCCGAGATAGACTGCAGCTGGCCAAATCACGACAGAAGAGCTATTATGACGCCAAACACCGCCAGATCAGCTTCGAACCCGGAGAACACGTATATCTCCGAGTCACCCCTATGAAAGGATTCAAGAGGTTTCAGACCCGCGGAAAATTGGCACGCAGATACATCGGTCCGTTTACAGTCATGGCCAGAGTCGGAACAGTTGCCTATCAGTTGGAATTGCCACGCGAACTATCAGAAGTACACAATGTGTTTCATATCTCGCAGCTAAGGAGATGCATCTCCCCACCTTAGAAAACGACTGATATGGCAGAGATATAATTGGCTAAGGATTTCACATATGAGGAAAAGCCTATCAGAATATTGGATGAGGCAGAAAGAGTCACTCGCAGCAAAGAAATAAGGTTTTACAAGGTTCAGTGGGAACATCACACCGAGGAGGAAGCAACCAGGGAAAGGGAGGAATTTTTAAGGACTGCATACCCGGAATGGGTTTCCCAAGCAACCGAATCTCGAGGACGAGATTCATCCTAAGTGGGGGAGGTTTGTGACATCGTGGATTTTGCCTTCTCTCTTTTTCCGGACTTGGTTTTTGCCTTTGCCTTGATTTGGATTTTTGGAATCAATTCAAATGGACTTGTCACTTGGGCATGCCCTTGACTTTCACCCAAGTGACCTATCTACTTCTCATTCAACCTTATTTCTCTGAAAACCCCCAAAATAATCAAATGAATATTTTCATAAAAGAAAAATATTCATTTTCCTCGCTGAAACTCTTTTCAGAAACTAGTGCTCCAAAGCAACCCTCATTTTTATTGCTCGCAAAAATCTGAAATAATTCCTGAATGTTCTTTGGACCTTGGCACACCTTTCCAAGAAAAATTATTGCATGACTTTTTGTAATATATTTGATATAGAAAATAATTTCTCTTCTGGCCCAAAATTTCATTTTGTACAGCAAGTACATTTTTCCTTGATCCTTTGGCCCTGATTTTTTTGAGACTAATTGCCCTCCTAAGAAATCCTTAACCCCAGGAGATAAGCCCTAATGGCCATCTAGAAGCTAGCCAAACTGGGCGACCAAGTTCCTGGTCAGAAACTTGCCAAGTTTGTTGCGTCAAATCTGGTCGGCCTGGTGATGTGTCCTCAGCTCCTCTAGACTAAACACTGCATGGACTTTAGCCCAGACATGGTTTGGCCGCGTGTGGGCGCTGTTTTGACCATGCCAGGGCGGTGACCGCGTGAGGACATGGCGTTTGGCACGCGTTCGACGCGCTCTAGGTAGCGCCAATGCTTCTGTTCGGCGCGTGCTCGAGCCAGAGCTCGCTGACGACTACCGTGCCGCGCCACCAGCCTCGACCCATCATCCATGACCCCTCCTTGGCGCTCGCCAAAGCTGCAGCGAGCACGGGCACATCGAGGCCAAACGCCACAGTGCGCTCGTGCCCTTGTCTTCTTCTCCACTACTCCCTGTGCTCGTCCGCTAGCGTGGACAGCCTCCGCCTTGACACTGAAACCTTGCCCCCTCGCACTGGCGCCTTTCATCGCCATTCGCCGGCTTCCAGAGCACTCTGGCGGCGCCACGTTACCCCCTCTCGCTCTGGCTATATATAGAGCCCCTCTCCTCACTTCCAAGCCTCACACCACTCCTCACCACCACCTCGACCACGTAGGAACATCGTAGCACGGTCTGGCAGGCCTCTGGCCGTCGACCCCAACCAGAGAACTCCGGCGATCTCTGCAGCCGAGCCACATCGCACCGGTGCCCCTCGAGCTCGACCAACCTCTCGGGCGTGGCATTGGGGGTCCTCTGGTGCCGCCTATATGCTGCTGAGCCCTCGGAGCCACCTCTCGTCGTCGCCTTCTTCCTCTCCGGCAAGTCCCGTCCGCCACCGTCACTTGCGAGCTTGACTGCGAGCAGCTCCGGCCATTTCACGGCAAGCTACGGGTATGGGCAGGTGCGCCGTGAACCCCTCTTCGTTTCTATCCCTCTGGTTTAGCCCCAAACCCACTCCTCGCCGGTTTAAGCTCCGACTAAGGCAAGCCACACCAGCATTTGGATGGTGTTATCTCCATATCTATGGTTTTCTACATGAATATTAGTTCTTATTTGCATTTAAAAATCATTAAATAAATTTTGTTGAGTGCTAGTTACTTTATCATGATTGCAAATGCTTGTTTAAGTCTCTGGTTGAATGCATGGACTAGATTAGTCAACTAGAATAAAATTTTGCTTTAGTTATATTGTTGTGATAAATAATGATGGTTCTTTGATTAAGTGATATATTCATATGAATTATGAGTTAATCAAAATATTGCATGATATTAAAAATGAGGTAGAACCAGTAAAGTTTTTGATCCTGAGTAGTGCAAGATAATTATGTTGATCCGTATATATGAGTTGCTAGCTTTGCATGTCGATTAGTTGCATGACCATGGCATAGTATGGGTTTTTATATAAAGTTGTTATTCAAAATTAAACCTGATTAAGTCCAACTTGAATATGATGTTGATCCCGACATGGTGCCAATAAATCAGGTTTTACTTAGTGCAACCACATTTACCTTATGGGGGGGGGTCTTGATTCGGTCCTTTGTTGTGCATCTCACTGCTGCCTCCCGCGAGGGAAGGTTATGGGCGTGCATACCCTGGCCCGATAAACAGACATAAACTTGTGTGCTCGTTTTGTTTTTATGGTACCTTGTCCCCGTTTGGGACTGTTTTTGCCACGACGGTGGCCGTTGGTGCCTTTGGTAGGCACGGGGCCACCCAAGACCTAGCCCTGAGAGGGAGTTGGTCGGAGTGGCCGGGAGAGTGTCAGGACAAGGGGAGGGTTTCATCGGAACACCGTTGGTCCACCCGAATGGGAGTGCGAGGCCATGGGTTCCATGGTGTGGGTAAGGTGCGCTACCTCTGCATAGTGTATTTAATCTATCGATAACCGCGTCCTTGGTTATGGGCATAGCTCGGAAGTAAGTCACACCATGGATCAACTTTTATCATTAATCTTGCACCCTAAATAATTGTTGTTGGCACTGGTTTCATGATGATACATGAACCCATGAGTTGCATCATGAGTGATTGGTTTCAGTTGTGACCCAGGTATGGTCACTGTTTGGTTACCAGGTAACTCGTCTGGTAAGCAAGTCCACGAGACTCGGTGCACATGTTGATTTCACCGCATTAGTAGTATTGCTTGTATGGCATTAACGTGATTAATTGTCATGATATTGCTTGTCATTGTGCTTATGTTTTTTGTGAGCTTGCAAGTACATTCAATGTACTAACCTAGCGTGAAATGCCAGCTTTCAGGCAAGTCGGTTCGCATCGGAGCGCATCTCGCGTCTAGGCCGTGTCCACGTCGGTGTCCCTGTGCTATGCAGTTTCCACTTCATCGTTCTTCCGTTGCCGCGTAGTTCGTGTGATCGAGGCCCTTGTCATGTTCATTAAATAATGTACATACTATTCAGCCGTACCGAGTGTGCCGCTTGGCCTCGTATCTCGATGTAATATCAGACTTATGTAATCCGCTAGCATCAATAAACGGTTGTTTCTGTACCATGTTGTTGTGTATTGCTAGAAGACTTGATCTCTGGGCTAGCAGTGCAGGGTAAACCGTTTGCTCTGAGCCGGGGTGCCACAACGCTTGGTATCAGAGCTGCGCTGATTGTAGGACACGCTAGACCGTTAGTGCATTAGTGGAACGGTAGATAGCTTTCTCTGAGTGCCGGTAGTCATAGAAATTGGTTGCTGCATTGCATGCATGTTTATCTATTGTTATTACTAACCGTATGGTTTGTGAGTGTAGATGGCTCTAGTACCAATCTTGTACCATCCTGAGCCAGCTCCATACACATCACCGCACCTACTTCAGAACGTGTGGCGATGACTCTACCCATAGGGTGCTGATCCAGAGTATCGGGTGTATCGGGAGCATCTGGCCGGTGCATTGTATGAGTATTATGCTGAGGTCACTCTAGACCACAGTTCTCCTTCTGGTGCTTACACTCGTTCTACTAAGGGTGGTCTCGCTTCTACGCCATCTCAGGCGGTCCAGTTTGCTGCTATCGAGGCTCTTGTAGACTTGCGCTACAACGAGGTTCGCATGCACACCCACCCAGGTCTCTTCTACTACCCATCTCTGCACGAGAATGGGCGTATCCACTTTCCTTTGATTAATCCGGCGTGCGATCGTCCCACTAGACACCTTTCCCGCTATATCACTACTAGCTATATCCTAAACTACGAGTTAGCTCGGGAGCTAACCCGCGCCCGGACAGCTCTCGCCGCTGCTCGTACTAGGAACCCTCTTCCTACTGTCGGTTTCGCTCCTCAAGTTTCCGTTCCTCCGTTGACCTTGCAGGGTACCGTTAACCCTCTTGCAGTGACCCCTGGCAGTGCTCCTACTGCATGGGGATCCCTTGTCGCTACTACTGCAGCTCCTATGCTTAGCTCCCATCCTGTGCATGCCCCTGAGGGAGAGCTGAGGGAGTGCTGGATTAGGGGGTGTCCAGATGGCCGGACTATACCTTCAGCCGGACTCCTGGACTATGAAGATACAAGATTGAAGACTTCGTCCAGTGTCCGGAAGGGACTTTCCTTGGCGTGGAAGGCAAGCTTGGCGATACGGATATGTAGATCTCCTACCATTGTAACCGACTTTGTGTAACCCTAACCCTCTCCGGTGTCTATATAAACCGGAGGGTTTTAGTCCGTAGGACAACATACCGAACAACAATCATACCATAGGCTAGCTTCTAGGGTTTAGCCTCTCCGATCTCGTGGTAGATCTACTCTTGTACTACCCATATCATCAATATTAATCAAGCAGGACGTAGGGTTTTACCTCCATCAAGAGGGCCCGAACCTGAGTAAAACTTCATGTCCCCTGCCTCCTATTACCATCTGGCCTAGACGCACAGTTCGGGACCCCCTACCCGAGATCCGCCGGTTTTGACACCGACATTGGTGCTTCATTGAGAGTTCCTCTGTGTCGTCGCCGTAGGCTTGATGGCTCCTACGATCATCAATAGCGATGCAGTCCAGGGTGAGACCTTCCTCCCCGGACAGATCTTCGTCTTCGGCGGCTTCGCACTGCGGGCCAATTCACTTGGCCATCTGGAGCAGATCGAAAGCTATGCCCCTGGCCGTCAGGTCAGATTTTGAAGTTTAAACTACACGGCTGACATCCGCGGGGACTTGATCTTCGACGGATTCGAGCCACTGCCGAGCGCGCCGCACTGTCACGACGAGCATGATCTAGCTCTGCCGCCGAACAGTGCCCTGGAGGCCGCACCCGCATCGGCTTCGACCCTTAATTCGGAGCCAACTGCGCCGATCGAGGATGGGTGGTTGGACGCCGCCTCGGGGGCTGCGATCCCAACGGCGATCGAGCCGAACACCAGCCCGCACTCCGCGAGACTCGTGACTCCAAGGAGCCGGACTCCTCTCCGGACTCCGAACCCTCCGCGCCCCTGCCGATCGAATCCGATTGGGCGCCGATCATGGAGTTTACTGCCGCGGACATCTTTCAGCACTCGCCTTTCGGCGATATTCTGAAGACACTAAAGTCTCTCTCTTTATCAGGAGAGCCCTGGCCGGACTACGGTCAGCAAGGTTGGGATACGGACGATGAAGAAATTCAAAGCCCACCCACCACCCACTTTGTAGCCACTGTCGACGATTTAACCGACATGCTCGACTTCGACTCCGAAGACATCGACGGTATGGACGCCGATGAAGGAGACGATGAAGAACCAGCGCCTATTGGGCCCTGGAAAGCCACCTCGTCATATGACGTATACATGGTGGACGCACCAAAAGATGACGACGAGGAGCGGAAGGACGCACCGAAGGCTTGTTCCCTCGAAAAGCAGTCAAAGCGGCGACGCAAGCGCCGCCCCAAATCCCGCCTCGACAGAAATAACGATCACACAGACCCAGCGCTGGAGCAGGGCGAACCGCTGCCGGACAACGGCAATCCGGATAATCAAACCGAACAAACAAATTCTATCAAGGATAATGGTCCGGACGACATAACGCCGGACAGGCACCCGGAGCAGCAGAATGCCCGTAAAAGGCTTGTTGCCACCCGAGCGAGTCTTAAAAATTAGAAGCAAAGGCTCAAGGCTGCGCAAGACACACTCCAAATCAGATGGAGTAAAATACTCAACACAGCAGCAAGGTACGGTGACAATCGCCCCTCCAAGAGCTACCCAAAGTGGAAGTTGCTACCTGAATTCGATGAGGAGGCCTCAGACCCCCCACAACCAAATATCAAAGCAGCCACCTGGCCGGATAGACGACCCCTCTACCCACACAGAGTGGCATACAACGACACTCACAATACAACACGCGACCCATGCGAGGGCTCGCACCCAAAGGACGGCGCAACAAGATCCATCTATGGACCACGCAAGCGCGCCCCAGCATACAATGCAACACAACAAACATCCGAACAACGCGGTACACCCAGCTACAGGGGTGCCGCACACCCCTATGTTTCACCGATGAGGTGCTGGACCATGAATTTCCAGAGGGATTCAAACCCGTAAACATAGAGACATACGACGGAACAACAGACCCTGGGGTCTGGATTGAGGACTACATCCTTCATATCCATATGGCTCGAGGAGATGATCTCCACGCCATCAAGTACTTACCCCTCAAGCTCAAAGGGCCAGCTCGTCACTGGCTTAAAGGCCTCCCCGAAAGCTCCATTGAAGTTGGGAAGAGCTCGAACACGCCTTTCGGGCAAATTTTCAAGGGACTTATGTCCGACCTCTGGATGCGGACGATTTGAGTCATATAACTCAACAGCCCAGAGAGTCAGCCCGAAAGCTTTGGAACAGGTTTCTTACTAAAAAGAACCAGATTGTCGACTGTCCGGACGCCGAAGCCTTGGCAGCTTTTAAGCATAGCGTCCGTGACGAATGGCTCGCCAGACACCTCGGCCAAAATAAGCCGAGAACGATGGCCGCATTAACAAACCTCATGACCCGCTTTTGCGCGGGTGAGGACAGCTGGCTAGCCAGATGCAGCACCAGCGACCCCAGTACATCTGAAGTTAGAGATGGAAACGGGAAATCACGGCGCAACAGCAATAACAAACGCCGGAATAAAGAAGACAGCACGAAGGGCACGGCAGTAAACACCGGATTCAAAAGCTCTCGGCCATGTCAAAAACCGCCCTCTAAAGGCACCAGGGATGAACTGTCCAGCCTCAACAAAATTCTAGACCAAGTATGTCAGATCCATAGTACCCCTAGTAAACCTGCTAATCATACCCACAGAGAATGTTGGGTCTTCAAGCAGTCCGGCAAGCTCAACGCCGTGCATAAGGGGGAGGCTACACCAAGTGAAGATGAGGACGAGCCTCCCAAGCAAGACACTGGGGAACAAAAGAAATTTCCACCAGAAGTCAAAACAGTAAACGTGTTACACGTGATCAAGGGAAAAAACAACGCGGCACTCTCAGGAAAATATACCCAAGTGCCTGTCACCGCGAAGTCCTGCCACTGGTCGTCTCAACAGATCACTTTTGACCATCGCAGTTACTCAGCAAGTATCCGACGCGCAGGATGGGCTGCCCTGGTATTAGGCCCAGTAATTGCCGAATATCACTTCACACGAGTCTTGATGGACGGTGGCAGCAATCTAAACCTAATATATCGGGATACAATCCGCGGGATGGGGTTAGACCCAACAAAAATTCGCCATAGCAATACTACCTTTAAAGGAGTAACGCCAGGCCCAGGGGCTCGTTGTACGGGCTCCCTCCTACTACAAGTTATATTCGGCTCCCCCGATAACTTCCGTCGCGAGCATTTAACCTTCAACATCGCTCCATTCCAAAGTGGCTATCAAGCACTTCTCGGACGCGAAGCTTTCACTCGCTTTAATGCAATACCACACTACGCCTCCCTCACACTCAAGATGCCCGGTCCACATGGCATCATTTCAGTGAACGGAAAATATCAAGCGATCTGCGCGCACGAAGAGAGTGCGGCTGCCTTGCAGCCGCACACTAAAGGCGCCCGACCAGCGAAAGCATCCAAAGGTCGTCAAGACCTCAAGACACAACTAATCAAGTCCGGCGCCGCTATTTATACCGATAAATGGTCACACCAACCCCTATTTGTCAATACAGGGCTCAACTCAACGCGCAGCAGACAAGTGGCAATTTCTTCTCATCTTGAATTATAACATGGTCTTAAAAAACTATCTTTGCACGACAAACTTTTCACTAAATTCCTCTTTTTACAGACGATCATCTGTGCTACACCTTCCAGGATACGGACAAACGGAGACACAGCGCAGACGTGCAGCAGGACCGCTCCAAGGATTTTTTTAGATTAAGACCCTGCGTAAACCTTTTTACTGTCTCTGTTGATAAATATCCACCGTAAGAAGGATGCGGATCTGGCATGGCCACGCCAGAACAATTGCACGTTACCCTGGGAACCACAAGAAGGGGCTTCTTTACAAAGGCCATAATTTAGCCCGGTTATACCAACAAAAGACTGAATACCTTAAGGGAGTGTTCGGCGTCGCGATTTTGGCCCTATAATGCATCAGCTCCGAATCATTGTCTTTGGTCAAATGTTGGTTTGCCCGGCTCTGTGTTTTGGTGCCTTACGTTCCGCTTTACCGGCTAAGGTAGCACCAGGAGAACTACTGCGATTGTGCCCTGGTTCATCCGGACGAGCACCTCAGTAGAGAAAGCCGAAAACTGACTGTCATGATATAGCGTGAGACTGGTCAACCACTCGATGACCTGTTGGAATGTTAGAATTCCTCCGCCTTAACGAAGGGCCGTTTTCCGGCCAGGCATGTACGCACCCCGGGATCGGGAGAGTGCGGAGCCACCAGGGGCTATCTAGTAGCCCCACTGTCAAACTCCTATGGCTAAGTGAAAGTGCTAAAGCATTATAGTCCGGTTGCCTCGCTCGCTCCGCTATCACCTCCTTAATAGGACCAAGACGTTGGGTTAAGTGTGAACGCGTTTTTTGCGAGCACCTCCGCATTATATGCGTGGGGGTTGAAGCCGACGGCTAGCAATCTTTCAGGTTATACACATGTATACATAAACGGCCGCCCAGGAGGCATCATATTACTTTCAGGCAAAAGTATAAAAATAGCCTTATAAAAATTTATAAAAGCATTTCGCTTACAATGAGATTACATATCACTCAAACATAATATTTTTTGAGCACTGGGTCTCTATCAAACGAGCACCCTCAAGAACTTCTTCAAAGTAGTGCTCAGCAGCCATTCGACCTATGGCCGAATCCCTGCGCTGCAACAGTGGTAGCATCCATCTCGCCCAGTATGCTTTAACACGGGCAAAGGCCATCCGTGAGCCCCTATGCACCGACCTCTTCATCGCATTAATGCGCGGCACCACGTCAAGAACTGCTGCACCAAGCTGAAATAGCTGTTCGGTTTTGGCCTTTCCGGCCATAGCTGATCCACAACAGACCTCCATGGCGAGTCCGGACAACCTATTCAGTTCGGCCCATTCGGCTAATTGGTCAGTCAATGAAAGAGGACACTCTGGAGAATGGAATTGTGTCCAAAACAGCTGGTCCACTTCACGGTCCGTCTGACCCTGGAAGTACTTGGCCGCATCGGTAGCGCTCGCCGCCAAATCCATATACACATCCTCCGAACTCCACAGCCGATCTAGAGAGGCATACCGTGGATCTCCGAACTTCCCCGCAACATAAAGGATTTCCCAGCTACAATATCCCCGGCTTCCAAAGCTCCTCCTTCTTTCGCCCTCATAGCAGAGCGGATGTCTTTTCTCGTCGCAGGAGCCTTCTCAAGGTCTGATGCCTTCGCTAGGTTTTCATTTTCAAGAACCCGACAACGGTCGGCGGCGGCTTTTAATTCTATGGCCATCTTGGCCATCTTATCTCGGCTCTCGCCTGCGCGGCCTTCTCGGCTTTCAACTCTTCGGCCGCCTTCAACGCAGCCGCATTACCAAACCTCGCTTGTTCCTTGGCTCGGGCAAGTTCTGCCCGCAAGGCTTCAACAGTGGCAGCTCCATCTGCAGTCACAACATATTAAAGATATGGCATCATGCTGCTCTTACTATGTGGCGTTTACCAGATATGACACTGTCCCTGTGCCTCATCAAGCCTTTTGTTAACAAGCTTGATGTCGGCGTCTGCTGCATCCAACTGCCCTTTTAAACTGGGCAAACTCGCTAGTCCGGCTAGCCACCGGAGCTTCCATCACCTGCACATAGAGGCAGTATGGTTATTACTGGGAATATGATCCTCTTGTCATCATTGTTTACGACGACAACCAGAGTCTCAGGGGATACTATCTACACAGGGCACACCTAGCATGTGCAGGACTATCATACATTATTTTACGTACCTCAAAGCCTGTCAGTAGACTCATAAAAGCTTCATGCAATCCGCTTTCAGCGGACGAGATTCTCTCCATCACCGTATTCATCAGCACACGGTGTTCATCTGAGATGGCCGCTCGCACCAACTCCTCAGAACATCCGATCGCACACCAGACGGTGCCGGACTCTTTTGTCTGCTCTCTTAGGGAGCCGGACACTGGGAGCTTCGGGGGTCAATGGGATTATCTTCTGGCCTCACCGGACTCGGAGAGGCCCTCCGCGACGACACTTCGGGGTCGCCCGCTTCCGGAGCGGAGGAGTCCGGAGGAGGCGTTTCGCTCTCCATCATCTCTGGAAGAAGATCCCCCAAAGACGAGCTCATTTGAGAGGGGCTAAGGCCCGAACTGCAAAGATATATGCGGTGGTTATTTTCTCAGAAGAAAAAGATGGCATACCTATACTATTAAAGTATTTCGGGTCACTTACGACTCGCTGGAGAATTGATCCCCACGCGGACTTTGTGTGGCAAAAGCACCCCAAGGTAGGACCCTCTGTGGGAGACTTCTTCTCCCGTTTGGAAGCTTCGGCTTCCGAACCCCCGGGTGCAGTCCTTTTCCTCCTCCGGTCGTCTTCCTTCATGGAGGCGCTCGCTCCCTCGGTTAGAATGGGCAGCGTTGGGGGCCCGCGTCCGCCCGTATTATCCTCCCCAGTATCTTCCTTCAAGGGCTCCGGGCAAGGTGCGACCTGGAGCATCTTTTCCAATACCGGATTGTCCAAACCCTCAGGGAGGGGGGGCGAACACCGAATCAACTTCGCCTTTGTTAGCCAGTCCTGGTCAAAAAGCGAACTCTCAGAAATAACTTCGTAACAAATGAGAGTTAGTATTTTCGGCCGAAAGATTCCTTACCTGTTCGGCGGCGCGGTTACTGCTCAGGCCCACGTCCTGGGTGATTTTTGGACACTCTACCTAAGGTCCGAAGAATGACTTGTACATCTCCTCGTGCGTCAGGCCGAGGAAATTTTGAATGACACGCGGTCCCTCGGGATTGAACTCCCACAAGCGAAGGGGCCGGCGTTTGCAAGGCTGGACTTGACGAACCAGCATAACTTGTATCACCTCAACCAACCTAAAATCTCCATTGAAGAGATCTCGAATGCGGCTTTGCAGTATAGACACGTCCTTGGCTGGACCCCAGCTCAGAGCTCTGCTGATCCATGCCATCAGTTGTGGTGGAGGGCCCGAGCGGAAAACAGGGGCGGCCGCCCACTTGGCACTTCTAGGAGCCGTGATGTAGAACCACTCCTGTTGCCACAATTCAGACACCTCTGGAATGGAACCTTTGGGCCATGGAGATCCTGTCATCTTGCATATTGAGGCACCTCCACATGCTGCATGTTGCCCCTCGATCATCTTCGGCTTTACTTCAAAGGTCTTGAGCCACAGGCCAAAATGAGGGGTAACTCGGAGGAAGGCCTCACACACGACAATAAATGTCGTGATATGAAGAAAGGAGTCCGGAGCTAGATCATGGAAATCTAGCCTGTAATAAAACATCAAACATCAAACCCCTGACGAAAGGATCCAGAGCAAGGCCTAGACCTCGGAGGAAGTGGGAGACGAACATGACGTTCTCGTTGGGTTTGGGGGAGGGGACGGCCTGCCCTCGGGCAGGCAGCCGATGCAGAACCTCGGCGGTCAGATATCTGGCCTCCCTTAACTTTTTCATGTCTTCTTTCGTGACGGAGGGAGGCACCCATCGACCTTGAAGGCTAGATCCGGACATGATTGAAGGTTCGGAGCACCTGACCTGAACTTTGGGTGTTTGAGCTTGAGGTGGGGGAAGGATTCGATTGAGCACGGGAGGGAAAAAATAAAGGCCTTGTCCCTTTATAAAGAGGGTGAATATCAAGCGTCCTCTCCGTGGCCGTTTGGACTTGCCTATAGTCTAGGAGTCCTAGAAGCGGTTGGGTTACCCACGCCCGTATTGATGAGAATCCCGGAATAAGGGGACACGATCTCTGCTTCGACGAGATGTGCCAAGGAACCGCATCGCATGACACGCTGAGGTGGGACAATAAAACGATTCGAATAAAGGCTTGGCCGTGGTGCGACGTCACACTACGGAATACGTCAGTAGATTAGATTTGTGTAAATATTATTCTCTCTATGGCAATATGTAGAAACTTATTTTGCAGAGCCGGACACTATCTTTGTGTTCAAAATCTTCTATGAAGTACTTGGAGGAGGAACCCGCCTTGCAATTCCGAAAACAATCTGCGCGCCGGACTCGTCGTCATTAAAGCCTGGTTCAGGGGCTATTGAGGGAGTCCTGGATTAGGGGGTGTCCGGATGGCCGGACTATACCTTCAGCCGGACTCCTGGACTATGAAGATTCAAGATTGAAGACTTTGTCCCGTGTCCGGAAGGGACTTTCCTTGGCGTGGAAGGCAAGCTTGGCGATACGGATATGTAGATCTCCTACCGTTGTAACCGACTTTGTGTAACCCTAACCCTCTCCGGTGTCTATATAAATTGGAGGGTTTTAGTCCGTAGGACAACATACAAAACAACAATCATACCATAGGCTAGCTTCTAGGGTTTAGCCTCTCCGATCTCGTGGTAGATCTACTCTTGTACTACCCATATCATCAATATTAATCAAGTAGGACGTAGGGTTTTATCTCCATCAAGAGGGCCCGAACCTGGGTAAAACTTCGTGTCCCTTGCCTCCTGTTACCATCCGGCCTAGACGCACAGTTCGGGACCCCCTACCCGAGATCCGCCGGTTTTGACACCGACAAGAGCCCTCGAGGCAGCGCCAGCGCCTCTCTCTTAACCCGGAGGTCTCTACTATCAGTTCAGGATCTGGGTCCGACTCAGGAGAGGAGCCTGCAGCAGCACCGTCCGAGCAGTAGACCGTTAGAGTATTGCTTTCATCATGAGTATGATGTATGGGTTTAATCGCACATGTCATGATGCTTAGTTTCATGTATCAGGGTAGTAGACCCGTTGTGATGTTTACTTTCATGTTGAATCTATGTATAATTATGTTGGAACCTTTTATTCGCTTTGGTTTTCTTTCGCAGTTTTCTTTCGGGATTTGTCGATGGCTTTCCTCCCATGTTGGATTTTTCATATCGCGTCTGCTATGTATAGGGAAAATAATTAATAGGATGATGCGGGGAGCTAGCAGCAACCAAGCTTGTGAGGATGTCCCTGTCCGTCGCTCCGCAAGACAGGCAGGACATTCCCTTGAGCCATACCAGCCACCTCCATGTCCACCACTACATCTGCCTTCCACTGAGCAAATCCTGCCAATGTTTAAAGAAAGAAGGAGCAACGATCTACTGGAAATATTGAAAAGTGTGCAATTTATGGTTGGGCAGAATGGAAACCAGAATGGTCATCACTCCAAGCTGTCAGATTTTCAACGAACCAAGCCTCCCAGCTTCAGCCAAGTTATTAATCCATTGGACTCTGATGATTGGTTAAGGACTATTGAGAGGAAACTGGAGATTGCTCGCACTGAAGAGGGAGACAAGGTTCCCTTCGCAACGCATTATCTCGAAGGAGCTGCCGCTATATGGTGGGATAATGCTAAGGCCATATGGCCCGCGGACGAGGAAATTACTTGGACTAAATTCAAGGATCATTTCCGCAATTATCATACTCCCACCGGGATTATGCAAATCAAGCAGCACGAATTACTCGCCCTCACTCAAGGCAGCATAACAGTCAGCGAGTACCTGAATAAATTCAACCATTTGGCCTGCTATTCTCTCTATGATGTGGCCACAGATGAACGGAAGGCCGACAGATTTCTTGGAGGACTGAATCAGCATCTCCGGTGCATGCTCAACATGTTTGATTTTCCGGACTTCCTAACTCTGGTGAACAAGGCCCTCATCGCAGAAAGGGAACACAAGCTCCTACACGACAACAAGCCAACTATTAATGACCACAAGCGCAAATTGGAGCCGAAAAGGGATATGCAACCAATGCAAAAGGCTCGTACTTGGTAGCAGACTCGGGTTGAGTACAAACCTAGCTGGCAACAAAATGTCAACAGGACCACCACCCAAGTCAAGAATATCGTGACCAACCCAAAGCGCGAAGATTGTCGGTGCAACAATTCCTGTTTCAGCTATGGGCAAACAGGACATTACGCTAGACAGTGCCCCAAGAACAACAAAAACACAACTCCATTTGAGGGAGTCCTGGATTAGGGGGTGTCCGGATGGCCGGACTATACCTTCAGCCGGACTCCTGGACTATGAAGATACAAGATTGAAGACTTCGTCCCGTGTCCGGAAGGGACTTTCCTTGGCGTGGAAGGCAAGCTTGGCGATACGGATATATAGATCTCCTACCATTGTAACCGACTTTGTGTAACCCTAACCCTCTCTAGTGTCTATATAAACCGGAGGGTTTTAGTCCGTAGGACAACATACAGAACAACAATCATACCATAGGCTAGCTTCTAGGGCTTAGCCTCTCCGATATCATGGTAGATCTACTCTTGTACTACCCATATCATCAATATTAATCAAGCAGGACGTAGGGTTTTACCTCCATCAAGAGGGCCCGAACCTGGGTAAAACTTCGTGTCCCTTGCCTCCTGTTATCATTCGGCCTAGACGCACAGTTCGGGACCCCCTACCCGAGATCCGCCGGTTTCTGACACCGACATTGGTGCTTTCATTGAGAGCTCCTTCTGTGTCGTCGCCGTTAGGCTTGATGGCTCCTACGATCATCAATAGCGATGCAGTCTAGGGTGAGACCTTCCTCCCCGGACAGATCTTCGTCTTCGGCGGCTTCGCACTAGCGGGCCAATTCACTTGGCCATCTGGAGCAGATCGAAAGCTATGCCTGGCCGTCAGGTCAGATTTGGAAGTTTAAACTACACGCTGACATCCGCGGGGGACTTGATCTTCGACGGATTCAAGCCACTGCCGAGTGCGCCGCACTTTCACGACGAGCATGATCTAGCTCTGCCGCCGAACAGTGCCCTGGAGGCCGCACCCGCATCGGCTTCGACCCTTAATTCGGAGCCAACTGCGCCGATCGAGGATGGGTGGTTGGACGCCGCCTTGGGCGCTGCGATCCCAACGACGATCGAGCCGAACACCAGCCCCGCACTCCGCGAGACTCGTGACTCCAAGGAGCCGGACTCCTCTTCGGACTCCGAACCCTCCGCGCCTCTGCCGATCGAATCCGATTGGGCACCGATCATGGAGTTTACTGCCGCGGACATCTTTCAGCACTCGCCTTTCGGCGATATTTTGAAGACACTAAAGTCTCTCTCTTTATCAGGAGAGCCCTGGCCGGACTACGTTTAGCAAGGTTGGGATACGAACGATGAAGAAATTCAAAGCCCACCCACCACCCACTTTGTAGCCACTGTCGACGATTTAACTGACATGCTCGACTTCGACTCCAAAGACATCGACGATATGGACGCCGATGCAGGAGACGATGAAGAACCAGCGCCTATTGGGCCCTGGAAAGCCACCTCGTCATATGACATATACATGGTGGACACCCCAAAAGAAGGAGATGGCGATGGAACAGCGGAGGATGACCCCTCCAAGAAACAGCCTAAGCGCCAGCGTCAGCGGCGCCGCTCAAAATCCCGCCAAAGCAAATACGGTGATTCCAGCACGGGAGATAATAATACTCCGGAGAATGCCGAAGAAAACCCCCTCTAGCAAGATTCAGCACAGGAGGATGGAGAAGCCAGCCCTCATGAGAGAGCGGCAGACAGAGAGGTCGAGGACGATAATTATATGCCTCCCTCCGAAGACGAGGCAAGCCTCGACGACGACGAATTCGTCATGCCAGAGGATCCCGTCGAGCAAGAGCGTTTTCAACGCAGTATTATGGCCACGGCAAGAAGCCTCGAGAAAAAACAGCAACAACTTAGAGCTGATCAAGATTTGCTAGTCGACAGATGGACTGAAGTCCTTGCGGCCGAAGATCATAAACTCGAACGCCCCTCCAAGAGCTACCCAAAGCGCAGGTTGCTACCCCGATTAGAGGAGGAAGCACTTAAACCTACATCACCTGCACTTGATACGGCCGAGCGGCCACCTCGTGGCCGCGACAGAGAGGCCTCTCGGCCCTCCACTCAAGCCGCACCTTGTACCAAGGCATGGGAAAATGTGCCTGACCTGCGAGATATGTTGGAGGACAAGGCAAGGCAAACAAGATCGATCTACGGATCGCATGGGCGCCCCACGACTCGAGACAGTAACCATCACACCGGACACAAATTCGGTAGGGCCGAACACAGTAGACAAAGCTCATTGGAGCTACGTCGTGATATAGCCCAGTACAGAGGCGCCGCACACCCACTATGCTTCACGGATGAAGTAATGGATCATCAAATCCCTGAGGGTTTCAAACCCGTAAAAATCGAATCATATGATGGCACAACAGATCCTGCGGTATGGATCAAGGATTATCTCCTTCATATCCACATGGCCCGCGGCGATGATCTCCACGCCATCAAATACCTCCCACTCAAGCTTAAAGGACCAGCTCGGCATTGGCTTAACAGCTTGCCAGCAGGATCAATTAGTTGTTCGGAGGACCTGGAAGCCGCATTCCTTGACAATTTCCAGGGCACTTATGTGCGACCACCAGATGCTGATGACCTAAGCCACGTAATTCAGCAGCCAGAGGAATCGGCCAGACAATTCTGGACACGGTTCCTAACAAAGAAAAATCAAATAGTCGACAGTCCGGACGCAGAGGCCCTAGTAGCCTTCAAGCACAATATCCGTGACGAGTGGCTTGCCCGACACCTTGGACAGGAAAAGCCGAAATCTATGGCAGCACTCATGACACTCATGACCCGCTTTTGCGCGGGAGAAGACATCTGGCTTGCTCGTAGCAACAATATGACCAAGAACCCTGGTAATTCGGATACCAAGGATAGTAGTGGCAGGTCGCGTTGCAACAAGCAGAAGCGCCGCATTAACGGTAACAATGCTGAGGATACGTCAGTTAATGCCGGATTCAGAGGCTATAAATCCGGTCAGCAGAAAAAGCCATTCAAAAGAAATCCTAGGGGCCCGTCTAGTTTGGACCGAATACTCGACCGCTTGTGCCAGATACATGGCACCCCCGAAAAGCCGGCCAATCACACCAACAGGGATTGTTGGGTGTTCAAGCAGGCAGGCAAGTTAAATGCCGAAAATACCGACAAGGGGCTGCATATCGATGATGACGAAGAGCCCCGGCCGCCGAACAACAGTGGATAGAAGGGTTTTCCCCCACAAGTGCGGACGGTGAACATGATATACGCAACCCACATCCCCAAGAGGGAGCGGAAGCGCGCGTTAAGGGACATATATGCGGTAGAGCCAGTCGCCCCAAAGTTCAACCCATGGTCCTCCTGCCCGATCACCTTTGATCGAAGGGACCATCCCACTAGCACCCGTCATGGCGGATTCGCCGCATTGGTTCTAGACCCAATTATTGACGGATTTCATCTCACTAGAGTCCTTATGGACGGCGGCAGCAGCCTGAACCTGCTTTACCAGGATACAGTGCGGAAAATGGCCATAGATCCCTCGAGGATTAAGCCCAACAAAACGACATTTAAAGGCGTAATACCAGGTGTAGAGGCCAACTGTATAGGCTCAGTCACACTTGAAGTGGTCTTCGGATCTCCGGATAATTTCCAAAGCGAGGAGTTAATCTTCGACATAGTCCCATTCTGCAGTGGCTATCACGCACTGCTCGGGCGAACCGCATTCGCCAAGTTCGACGCGGTACCTCACTACGCATACCTTAAGCTCAAGATGCCAGGCCCTCGAGGAGTAATTACGGTCAATGGAAACACCGAACGCTCCCTCCGAATGGAGGAGCACATGGCGGCACTTGCAGCGGAAGTACAAAGCAGCCTCTCCAGGCAGTTCTCTAGTCCGGCCATTAAACGTCCGGACACCGTCAAGCGCGCCCGGAGTAACCTACAACAAGACCGCTTGGCACGTTCCGAGCAGGCGTAGCAATGCGGCCCCAACCCAGCCCTCGCAAAAATGCGACGCCAGTGCTTCGCGTACATAACTACGCTCTAGCAATACCATGGGTACAGGGGGAGGGGCACCATCACGGCACGCCCGAAACACGGCTTAAACCGCACCAGGGGCTGCCGATTTTTTAATTTTTTCTTACTTTTAGGACTCCATTCTTCGGAAGGCCTGTTCAGCAGTTCAATTGCCGCACAAACGATGCAAGAACCAGGGAAGCAGACAAGTCATGCCGCATTACGGAACTCCCAGGTGGTCTCCATCACGAGCAGTATACCTGTTTCGCGTACCATTCCGCAGCCTGCCCCTGGAACGGACATGTTAAATAGTCCAACCTTTTGCTTATCGCATTATTTGTATCGTTCTGCTTTGATCGCAACCCTTTTTAATAAACAATGCATAGCTTTTGTCTATTTTTGCATTACTCTTTTCTTTACAAATATATGTTCCTTAACGACATGTTGGACCCATACACTTTGGTACGGCCAAAATACGCCAGGGGCTTTAATACCCCTCAATATGGTGTGAGAAGTTTGAACACTTTAACAAGTGCGGCACCCCGAACTTATAGCATTATATGCATCGACTCCAAATCATGTCTTGGGTCAATAGTTGGGTTTGCCCGGCTCCTATGTTTTGGTGCCTTACGTTCCGCTATGTCGGCTAAGGTAGCACTAGGAGAACTACTGCGATTGTGCCCCAGTTGAGCTGGGTCGAGCATCTCAGTAGAGAAAGCTAAAACTGACTGTCATAATGAAGCGAGAGCTGGTCGCTGTTCGAGAGGTTTTTCGAGTCCCTAAAGACTTATGCCGCTTAGAGCGAGGAGTCAGCTCTATCCGGCCAAGGCGTGGATAGCGCCCCGAACTCGGTCTTCCAAATACTAGGGGCTTCGCCGTAATTTAAAATTATAGAATTCTATGGCTAAGTGAGAGTGTTCACGCATTATAGTCGGATTGCCTTGTTCGTTGTGCTGAGTGCCTCCCTCGAAGGACCCAAACATGGGAAAAAGAGCGCTCAGGTTTATCCCCGAACACCCCAGCACTAGCGGCACGGGGGCAGAAGCCGATGACTCGCCATCTCTCAGAATTGATAAACAGCCGCACAGAAGGTAATATTTTAAATTCCAACAGCATTGCTTAGCGCATATGAACAAGTTTTCAGCGCACAGGACAAAACAAGCGAGTTTTACTCAAAAATTACATCCCTGGAACATTCATCCGCCATAAGGCAGGCACCCTTCAGAACATCCTTATAATAATTCTCGGGCATGCGATGCTCTTTTCCCGGCGGTGGCCCGTCCTTCACAAGCTTCTCAGCATCCGGCTTGCCCCAGTGCACCTTAGCATGGGCAAGGGCCCTACGGGCACCTTCAATGCAGACAGAGCGCTTGATGACTTCGAGCCTTGGACAGGCCCCCACCAGCCACCGCACTAGCCCGAAATAGCTCCCAGGCAGAGCCTCTCCAGGCCACAACCGAACTATGAGGCCCTTCATGGCCTGTTCAGCCGCCTTGTGGACCTCGACCAGTTGCTTCAGCTGGTCGCTCAGGGGCACGGGGTGTCTGGCCTCAGCATACTGAGACCAGAACACCTTCTCTATCGGGCTGCCCTCCTCGGCTCGATAGAATGCGGCGGCATCAGACACGCTACAGGGAAGATCTGCGAACGCTCCTGGAGAGCTCCGGATTCGGGTAAGTAACAAGTAACTCACATTTATATGTTTGCTTTGCATAAAGAATGTCTTACCCGCCGCTATCTTTTTTCACCGCATCCAACTCCTAGAGGGTCTTTTGGGATTCGGCCTTGGCAGACTTGGCATTTTTAATAGCCACCGCGAGCTTGGACGCTCGCGTCTTTGAGTCAAGCTCCAAACTCTCATGTTTTTTCATGAGAGCCTGGAGCTCTTGCCGCACCTTGCCAACCTGGGCCTCATACTTCTCCTGCTCGGTGCGCTCCGTGGCCGCACTCTTCTCGGCCTCGAGCAGCGCTTGCTTAAGGGTCACCACCTCAGACATGGCCCCTACAATAGCCACGATAATCCTGTCATTTTTTGCAATTGCACCTTTTTTATATATATTTGAACAAGGTATTTCTTACCTTCCTTGTCCTCGAGCTGCTTCTTGGCACGCCTGAGCTCTTGCTCGGACTGCTCGAGGTTCTGCTTTAGCGTGTCCACTTCCGCAGTCAGTGCAGCGGACAGCAGCAGAGAAGCCTGCATACGCATATTGACTCCTTTTTATTAGACTCCTGCGAATTTTATTTGATCCTCTATTTGGCTTTTCTTCCCGAACGCCAAACAGAGCATCAGGGGCTACTGACTATGCGGTAATATTATTTACACATTCTTTACTTACCTCAAAGCCTGTTAAAAGGCTAGCACAAGCTTCAGTCAGTCCACTCTTGGCAGACTGAACCTTCTGGACCACCGCACTCATAATGGTGCGGTGCTCCTCGTCGATGGAGGCGTCTTTGAGCACCTCCAACAGATTGTTCGGCGCCTCCGGTTGGACGGGGGTCACCGGCACGGTGGGCTTGCTCCTCTTGGAAGGAGATCGCCCGCCGGACTCTGGAACCTTTGAAGGTTCCGGAGCGGTGTCCGGCCTAGAGCCGGACTTGGAGCCCTGTGGGGTTTTATCCCCTTTACTCCTGGAGTCCAGGAGGCCGCCTTACGGTGCCTCCAGGACCACCTCCTCCTGGCTTGGAACCTGTTGGGACAACACTTCGGCGTCGTCCGTAGGGCGGGGGGAGGTAGCCGTCGGAAGCGAGTTCACATCCGACGAGTCCAGTGAACCGCTCGACGACGCGTCGAGCCAGTCTTTGGGTGGGCTGCATAATCATATTCCACATAAGGGAAAGCTGTGCAATAAAGGAATACTATGAATTACTCTGGTATCCGGATACTTACGATTTCGCCAGGGGCTTGGCCCTGAGCGGCCACTCCTCTCCGTCGTCGTCGGCGTCGGTGGAGTAGTCCGGAGGAAGGGTTTTCCCCTTCTTGGACCCTTCGGCCTCCCCAGTGAGGGCGGCCTTCCTTTTTTTCTATCCTCCCGGTGGAGGGGGAGAGGTCTCTTCTTCCTCCTCCTCGTCTTCACAGGAGGAATGCGCCTTGGAGCCGTCGGATGATGAACCCGACACCTCCTGGCGCCGGGCACTTTTTCGAGTCCCCGTGGCCTTCTTCGTGGCCTTCTTCTCCGGCACCACATAGGGTGCAAGAACCAGCAGCTTCGCCAAGCGGGCATCGGCTGGGTCTTCGGGCAAAGGAGCTGGACAGTCGATCTGTCCGGACTTCGCCTGCCAATCCTGTCAAAGGTAAGGGAGCTTAGATCCTGCATAGAGTTAAACTATGAAAAACTAATACCCTGTAAAAGGTACAAACAACTTACCGCGCTAGCGTGACGCTACGCGCTGAATCCGCGATCCTCGGTAGCGGATGCGGGAGCCTCGGCGCCTTTGAAAAGCACCTTCGAGGCATCCTCGTATGTCGTGTCGAAGAGCCTGCTTAGAGTTCGGTGCTGCGCCGGGTTGAACTCCCACAGATTGAAGGCCCGTTGTTGACACGGGAGGATCCCGTGGATGAGCATAACCTGGACTACGTTGACAAGCTTGAGCTGCTTGTTCACCAGGGTTTGGATGCATGTTTGCAGTCCAGTCACCTCTTCTTTGCTGCCCCACGACAGGCCCGTCTCTTTCCAGGACTTTAGCCGCGTTGGGGGTCTGGACTGGAACTCAGGGGCTGCGACCCACTCAGGGTCACGCGGCTCGGTGATGTAAAACCACCCCGATTGCCTCCCCTTCAGGGTCTCCACAAAGGAGCCCTCGAGCCATAAGACGTTGGGTATCTTGCCGACCATGGTGCCTCCGCACTCCGCCTGGTTGCCGCGCACCACCTTCGGCTTGACATTGAAAGTCTTTAGCCATAGGCCGAAATGGGGGCGGATGCGGAGGAAAGCCTCGCACACGACGATAAACGCCGAGATGTTGAGGATGAAGTTCGGGGCCAGATCATGGAAATCCAGGCCGTAGTAGAACATGAGTCCCCGGACGAATGGGTGGACAGGAAAGCCCAGGTCGCGGAGGAAGTGGGGAAGGAACACTACCCTCTCATGGGGCCTTGGGGTGGGGAGGAGCTGCCCCTCTTCAGGAAGCTGGTACGCAATGTCGTTAGACAAGTATCCGGCCTTCCTCAGTTTTTTGATGTGTCCCTCCGTGACGGAGGAGACCATCCACTTGCCTCCCACTCCGGACATGGCTGGAAAAGGTTGAGGTGGGGAGTGCAGACTTGGGCGCTGGAGCTCGAGTGCACGAAAATGGATAGGCAAAGGAGGAAGAAGGCGTAGGTGAAAAGGTGGATCCTTATCCCCTTATATGGGTGGACGCAACTGCGTGTCCCCACCAGCCTGGTAAAACTCGCTTATCTCCAAGCGCCATAATCAATGGCACGGTTGGGTTACCCACGCCCGTATTGATGAGAATCCCGGAATAAGGGGACACGATCTCTGCTTCGACGAGACGTGCCAAGGAAACTGCCTCGCATGACACGCTGAGGTGGGACAATAAAATGATTTGAATAAAGGCTTGGCCGTGATGCGGTGTCACACTACGGAATACGTCAGCAGATTAGATTTGTGTAAATATTATTCTCTCTATGGAAATATGTGGAAACTTATTTTGCAGAGCCGGACACTATCTTTGTGTTCAAAATCTTCTATGAAGTGCTTGGAGGAGGAACCCGCCTTGCAATGCCGAAGACAATCTGCGCGCCGGACTCGTCGTCATTGAAGCCTGGTTCAGGGGCTACCGAGGGAGTCCTGGATTAGGGGGTGTCCGGATGGCCGGACTATACCTTCAGCCGGACTCCTGGACTATGAAGATACAAGATTGAAGACTTCGTCCCGTGTCCGGAAGGGACTTTCCTTGGCGTGGAAGGCAAGCTTGGCGATACGGATATATAGATCTCCTACCATTGTAACCGACTTTGTGTAACCCTAACCCTCTCCGTTGTCTATATAAACCGGAGGGTTTTAGTCCGTAGGACAACATACAGAACAACAATCATACCATAGGCTAGCTTCTAGGGTTTAGCCTCTCTGATCTCGTGGTAGATCTACTCTTGTACTACCCATATCATCAATATTAATCAAGCAGGACGTAGGGTTTTACCTCCATCAAGAGGGCCCGAACCTGGGTAAAACTTCGTGTCCCTTGCCTCCTGTTACCATCCGTCCTAGACGCACAGTTCGGGACCCCCTACCCGAGATCCGCCGGTTTTGACACCGACACCATTCCATCCGCAAGTTAACTACATGGAGCCGTATTCTGCTCCAAGTACCATCCAAGGGCAAATCCATAATATCTCCGTAGACGTAGCCCAAGAGGACCCGGAAGTCGTAATTGGTATGTTCCTTGTTAGTAACATACCCACCGTAATTTTATATGACTCTGGGGCTTCCCACTCTTTTATTTTGCGAAGTTTTGCTGCCCAAAACAAATTTCCTTGCTCGATTTTGGGAAAACACATGCTGGTACAATCCCCAGGATCCCTGCTCGGAAGCAATCTGGTCTGCCGCAATTTGGCAATTGACATCAAGGGCGTCAAGTTTCCAACATCTCTGATATTCATTGATTCTAGCAAATTGGATATTATTCTGGGCATGAATTGGTTGACCCAATACCAAGTATGCATCAACTGTGCGACCAGAGAAGTTACCATGACAAATACGGAAGGTCGCACCACGAGATTTTATGCCCGCAAAATCATACCCAAGAAGGATATGATTTTCACCGCCGTGGCAAAAGAGGTGGAACTATTTCGAGTGGTCAGTGAGTATCCAGATGTATTTCCTGAAGAATTACCAGGCATGCCGCCAAATAGAGAACTGGAGTTTGCAATTGACTTGGTGCCTGGAACCACACCGATACACAAGAAATACTATCGGATGCCTTCCTCAAAATTGGTGGAATTAAAGAACAGCTGGATGAGATGCTGCAAAAAGGATACATCGGCCCAAGTTCTTCACCATGGGGATCACCAGCGATATTCGTGGACAAAAAGGATGGCAGCCTACGAATGTGCGTAGACTACCAACAGCTGAATGATGTCACCATAAAAAACAAGTATCCACTGCCAAGGATTGACGATTTGTTTGATCAACTCAGTGGAGCCAAAGTATTCTCCAACATTGATTTGAGGTCCGGATATCATCAACTCAAAATAAAGAAGGAGGTTATTCCCAAGACTGTGTTCACCACTCGATACGGTCTTTATGAATATACCATTATGTCCTTCGGCCTCACCAACGCCCCGGCCTTCTTCATGCATATGATGAACAAGGTGTTCATGGCTTTCTTGGACAAATTTGTGGTGTTGCTCATTGATGACATCCTCATTTACTCAAAAAGCAAAGACGAACACAAGGACCACCTCTGAGCAGTTTTGCAAAGGCTTCGCGACCATCAGATGTATGCCAAGTTCAACAAATGTGAGTTTTGGCTCCAGCAAGTTGGATTTCTCGGGCATGTCCTCTCGGCAGAAGGAATATCCGTGGATCCAAGCAAGGTGAAAGATGTGCTTGATTGGTCTGCACCCACGGTAGTCTCAGAAATCCGGAATTTCCTTGGACTAGCCGGATATTATCGCCGCTTTATTAAAGGATTCTCCAAGATTTCCAAGCCAATGACCGAGCTCCTAACTAAGGATAAAAAGTTTGAATGGACTGAGGACCGCGAACGGAGTTTCAATGAGCTAAAAATCAGGCTGACGTCAGCACCAGTATTAACTCTTCCAGACATCTACCATAGTTTTGATGTCTACTGTGACACCTCCAGCAAAGGTCTTAGATGTGTACTCATGCAAGATTGCAAGGTTGTGGCTTATGCATCTAGACAACTACGGCCACATGAAGGAAATTACCCCACTCATGATTTGGAATTGGCCACAATGGTGCACGCTTTGAAGATTTGGAGACACTATCTGATTGGGAAGAAGTGCCAGATATTTACCGACCACAAGAGTCTCAAGTATAAATTCACTCAGCCCGATTTGAACCTTCGTCAGCGAAGATGGCTCGACTTGGTTAAGGACTACGACCTCAGTATAAATTATCACCCGGGAAAAGCTAAGGTGGTGGCTGACGCCCTCAGCCGCAAACCGGCCAACCTAAATGCTCTAATGGATTCCTTGCCTCCTGAGCTTTATGAAGAAATCACTCAGCTCAACTTGGCTATTACCGATGCCCGTCTTGCCAACATATTGGAAGTTGCCTCGACTCTCGAAGGAGAAATTTTCAGCGCTCATGCAAATGATAAATCATTGCAATTATATGCCAAGAATATGCACGAGGGGCATACACCGGATTTCTCTAAAGATCAGCAAGGTACACTAAGGTTCCAAGGAAGGATTGTGTACCGAACCACGAAGGTCTGAGGAAGAAGATATTGACAGAAGAACATGAATCGCCATACTCAATTCACCCCGGTGGTACCAAAATGTATGAAGACCTTCGTTAGGTATTCTGGTGGGATGGAATGAAGAAAGACATCGCCTACTTTGTGGCTTGTTGCAATATATGCAACAAGGTAAAGGCGGAACACCAAAAACTCACCAGACTCCTCCAACCTTTGCCAGTATCCCAATGGAAATGGGACAATAGCTGCATGGATTTTATCACCGGTTTACCAAGGACTCACCGAGGAAATTATGCAATATGAGTCATAGTGGACACCTTAAAGAAGGTGGCACATTTCCTTCCCATCCGGACCACCCTAACATGCCGATCAGCTTGCACAATTGTATGTGTCCCGAATCATCAGTCTGCATGGAGTACCCAAGACTATCACTTCAGACAGGAGATCTCTCTTCACTTCAGCATTTTGGTCTCGACTACATCAAGCCTTGGGGACTGCTCTGAGGTACAACACGAATTATCATCCCCAGATAGATGGACAGACTGAGCGACTAAACCAAATACTCGAAGATATGCTCAGGGCATGTGCATTGGCCCAAGGACCCAAGTGGGAAGACTGTCTGCCCTACGCCGAGTTTTCCTACAACAACAGTTTACAGACCAGCTTAAAGATGTCACCCTATGAAGCTATGTATGGCCGTAAATGTCGCACTCCACTGAACTGGTCTCAAACCGGAGACAGCCATATTTTCGGGACTGATTTCATGCTTGAAGCCGAGAAGCAAGTCAAGGAAATCCGAGACAGACTGCAGCTAGCCAAATCACGGCAGAAGAGTTATTATGACGCGAAACACCGCCAGATCAGCTTCGAACCCGGAGAACACGTATATCTCCGAGTCACCCCTATGAAAGGAGTCAAGAGGTTTCAGACCCACGGAAAATTGGCACCCAGATACATCGGTCCGTTTCCAGTCATGGCCAGAGTCGGAACAGTTGTCTATCAGTTGGAATTGCCACCCGAACTATCAGAAGTACACAATGTGTTTCATATCTCGCAGCTAACAAGATGCATCTCGCCACCGGAGAAAAGGACTGATATGGCAGAGATAGAATTGGCTAAGGATTTGATATATGAGGAAAAGCCAATCAGAATATTGGATGAGGCAGAAAGAGTCACTCGCAGCAAAGAAATAAGGTTTTACAACGTTAAGTGGGAACATCACACTGAGGAGGAACCAACCTAGGAAAGAGAGGAATTATTAAGGACTGCATACCCAGAATGGTTTTCCCAAGCAACTGAATCTCGAGGACGAGATTCATCCTAAGTGGGGGAGGTTTGTGACAACCTGGATTTTGCCTTCTCTCTTTTTCCGGACTTGGTTTTTGCCTTTGCCTTGATTTGGATTTTTGGAATCAATTCAAATATACTTGTCACTTGGGCATGCCCTTGACTATCACCCAAGTGGCCTATCTACTTCTCATTCAACCTTATTTCTCTGATAAACCCCCAAAATAATCAAATGAATATTTTTCATAAAAGAAAAATATTCATTTTCCTCTCCGAAACTCTTTTCAGAAACTAGTGCTCCAAAGAAACCCTCATTTTATTGCTCTAAAAAATCTGAAATAATTCCTGAATATTCTTTGGACCTTGGCACACCTTCCCAAGCAAAAATATTGCATGACTTTTTGTTATATTTTTGCTATAGAAAATAATTTCTCTTCTGGCCCAAAATTTCAGTTTGTACAGCAAGTACATTTTTCCTTGATCCTTTGGCCCTGATTTTTCTTGAGCCTAATTACCCTCCTAAGAAATCCTTAACCCCAGGAGATAAGCTCTAATGGCCATCTAGAAGCTAGCCAAACTTGGCGACCAAGTTCACGGTCGGAAACTTGCCAGGTTGGTTGCGTCAAATCTGGTCAGCCTGGTGATGTGTCCTCAGCTCCTCTAGACTAAACATTGCGTGGACTTTAGCCCAGACATGGTTTGGCCGCACGTGGGCGTAGTTTTGCCCATGCCAGGGCGGTGACCGCGTGAGGTCACGGCGTCTGGCACGCGTTCGACATGCTCTAGGTAGCGCCAACGCTTCTGTTTAGTGCGTGCTCGAGCCAGAGCTCGCTGACAACTGCCGCGCCGCGCCACCAGCCTCGACCCATCATCCATGACCTCTCCCTGGCGCTCGCCGACGTCAGAGACGCCGCAGCGAGCACGGGCTCGTCACGGCCAAACGCCACAGTGTGCTCGTGCCCTTGTCTTCTTCTTCACTTGTCCCTGTGCTCGTCCGTGAGCATGGACAGCCTCCGCCTTGACACTGAAACCTTGCCCCCTCACAATGGCGCCTTTCGTCGTCGTTCGCCGGCTTCTAGAGCACTCCGGCGGCACCACGTTACCCCTCTCGCTCTGGCTATATATAGAGCCCCTATCCTCGCTTCCAAGCCTCACACTACTCCTCACCACTGCCACGACCACGTAGGAACACCGTAGCCCGGTCGGGCATGCCTCTGGTCGTCGACACCGATCAGAGAACTCCGGCGATGTCCGCAGCCCAGCCACATCGCTCCGGTGCCCCTCGAGCTCGACCAACCTCTCGAGCGTGGCATTGGGGGTCCTCTGGTGCCGCCTGGACACAGCTGAGCCCTCGGAGCCGCATCTCGCCGTCGCCTCCTTCCTCTTCGGCTAGTCCCGTCCGCCACTGTCGCTTGCGAGCTTGACTACGAGCAGCTTCGGTCATCCCACGACAAGCCACGGGTACGGGCAGGTGCGCCGTGAACCCCTCTTCGTTTCTATCCCTCTGGTTTAGCCCCAAACCCACTCCCCGCCGGCGTAAGCTTCGGCAAAGCGCCGTCACGCTCTGATCTTTCTCACCCTCTCTCTCTCCTGATGGGCGGGGCCCAGCGTCAGCCTCACCACTTGCGCCCGAAGCGGTACGAGTGAAGGCGTACTCCCTCTTTATGACTTCGACATCATCCCCCCAAGGATTTTCTGAATTATTCAAATTTAATCAGATTTTGACTAAAACTTTGACCAGCCACAACTTCTAGCCTATAAGTCCAAATGAGTTGATTCTTTTTGCATTGTCTTTATTTCAAAAAACTCTAGCAGCACACCAAAATGTGGATTTTTCCTTGCTTTCTAGAATTTCTGGTTCTATTCAGAGAGGTTTTTGATATTTGTTTTTGTGGTTTTTAAATATTTTCAGAAGGAGAGACTTGTCTTGAAGCCAACCAGGAGGAGTGTGATCCTCCTCTGCACTAAGGCAAGCCACACCAACATTTGGATGGTGTTATCTCAATATCTATGATTTTCTACTTGAATATTAGTTCTTATTTGCATTTAAAATTTGTTAAATAAATTTTGTAGAGTGCTAGTTACTTTATCATGCTTGCAAATGCTTGTTTAAGTCTCTGGTTGAATGCATGGACTAGATTAGTCAAGTAGAATAAAATTTTGCTTTAGTTATATTGCCATGATAAATAATGATGTTCTTTTATTAAGTGATATATTCATATGAATTATGAGTTAATCAAAATATTGCATGATATTAAAAATGTGGTAGAACCAGTAAAGTTTTTGATCCTGAGTAGTGCAAGATAATTATGTTGATCCGTATCTATGAGTTGCTTGCTTTGCATGTTGATTAGTTGCATGACCATGGCATGGTATGGATTTTTATATAAAGTTTTTATTTCAAAATTAAACCTGATTAAGTCCAACTTGAATATGATGTTGATCCCGTCATGGTGCCACTGAATCGGGTTTTACTCAGTGTGACCACATTTACCTTATGGGGGGTCTTGATTCGGTCCTTTGTTGTTCCTCTCACCGGTGCCCCCCGCGAGGGAAGGTTATGGGCGTGCATACCTTGGCCCGGTAAGCAGACATAACCTTGTGTGATCGTTTTGTTTTTATGGTACCTTGTAGCCGTTTGGGACCGTTTTTGCCACGACGGTGGCCGTTGGTGCCTTTGGTAGGCACGGGGCCACCCAAGACCTAGCCCTGAGAGGGAGTTGGTCGGAGTGGCCGGGAGAGTGTCATGACAAGGGGAGGGTTTTGTCGGAACGCCGTTTGTCCACCCGAATGGGAGTGCGAGGCCATGGGTTCCGTGGTGTGGGTAAAGTGCGCTACCTCTACAGAGTGTATTTAATCTATCGATAGTCGTGTCCTTGGTTATGGGCATAGCTCGGAAGTAAGTCACACCATGGATCAACTTTTATCATTAATCTTGCACCGTAAATAATTGTTGTTGGCACTGGTTTCATGATGATTCATGAACCCATGAGTTGCATCATGAGTGATTGGTTTCAGTTGTGACCCAGGTATGGTCACCGTTTGGTTACAAGGTAACTGGTCTGGTAAGCGAGTCTGCAAGACTCGGTGCACATGTTGATTTCACTCGCATTACTAGTATTGCTTGTATGGCATTAACCTGATTAATTGTCATGATATTGTTTGTCATCGTGCTTATGTTTGTTGTGAGCTTGCAAGTACATTCAATGTACTGACCTGGCGTGTCAGGCCAGCTTTCAGGCAAGTCGGTTCGCATCGGAGCGCATCTCGCGTCTAGGCCGTGTCCACATCGGTGTCCCTGTGCTATGGAGTTTCCACTTCGTCGTTCTTCCGCTATCGTGTAGTTCGTGTGATCGAGGCCCTCATCATGTTCATTAAATAATGTACATACTGTTCAGCTGCACCGAGTGTGTCGCCTGGCCTCGTATCTCGATGTAATATCAGACTTATGTAATCCGCTAGCATCAATAAAGCGGTTGTTTCTGTACCATGTTGTTGTGTATTGCTAGAAGACTTGATCTCTGGGCTAGCAATGCAGGGTAAACCGGTTGCTTTGAGCCGGGGTGCCACATAAACTATAGTCGGAGCTGTTGAAAAACCTGGAGAAACGCTCCAAAGGCCTTGTGGCCTGGTGGTAGTGGTGGACGAGGACGTCATGTCGCACGCACAACTGGGCGACAGCAACCTTCTAATCATGCCCGACACAACCGATGGTGTACTCGAGGTCGAAGCCGACCACTTGGTACTTGTCCTCGGCAAGGAACTGCTCCATAGTTTGGATGGAGCTCTCCACTGAGACCGGATCATTCGTGTATACCACCGAGAGGGCCTTCCCCCTCAGGTGGGTGTCCACTAGGTGATGCGTGGTGAACTATCCGCCATTGTTGTTGTTGGCCGCTGGGAGCGCCATTGGAGCCACAGGGATCGCCATTGGAACCGCTGGATGTCCACTCTGTATGTGACGTCGTGGGTGTGCTAATTGTGTCGTGTGACGCGAGAGATGAAGGTAAATGGCTGCAAGAATAAATGGGGGCCGGGCGGCCTGGATTCTCTGCGCGTCTGCATGGTAGTTTTTGCAGCGGGTAACTGCAATGTCACATCGCACCCAGCGCAACCGCATGCACACGAACGTGTGTGATCGTGCGCCGGCCCCAAACACTGGCAGCGCGTGTGGATGGACGAGGGCAGAGCACCCGGAGGGATGTGATAGCAGAGCACGCACGGCGCGACGCGGCCGCCTAAACCACAAGCAACCACACGCATAGAGCAGTTGAACACACAGGAAATGGTCGCCTACCAGCCGGCCGACAGTTGCGTCGCTGCGTAGAGAGCAGCCGTGTGCTACTACCTCTGTCTTGGTCTATAGTCCCCTTTATATTATGTGCCATACTTTTCCCTCAAATTTAACCAACAAAATGTTAATGCATGTTATAAAAATTATATAATTTGAAACAATGTTCAAATACGAATCCAACTATATAATCTTTAGTGACATGCATTCGTATTTTATTAGTTAAATCCTACTTACAAACCAGGACGGGGGTATAGTAGGTAATTAAATCACAAGTTTTTTATTAATCGTATGTGTACGTGGCCTTTCGTCCTCGTCTCGCACGTCTTGTCACCCCACTGTCGCAGACGGCTTACAGCGCAAGCTTGCGCAGCGCGGGGGGGGGGGGGGCGTTCTTTTGGCCAAACAGTGGCGCCAATGAATCGTCAGTGAGCCCGTTCCCGCGCAACCTCGCAGGTTATCACGCTAGCTTCCCGCCCAACTCGGTGAAATCCCCCAAAATCCCAATGCTTACCGGCCTGCTATATAAATCCTCACGGCCGGCGAGTCCTGTGTCGGTGTCAAAACCGGTGGATCTCGGGTAGGGGGTCCCAAACTGTGCGTCTAAGGCGGATGGTAACAGGAGGCAGGGGACACGATGTTTACCCAGGTTCGGGCCCTCTTGATGGAGGTAATACCCTACGTCCTGCTTGATTGTTCTTGATGATATGAGTATTACAAGAGTTTATCTACCATGAGATCGTAGAGGCTAAACCCTAGAAGCTAGCCTGTGGTATGATTGTATGTTGTCCTACGGACTAAACCCTCCGGTTTATATAGACACCGAAGGGGGCTAGGGTTACACAAGGTCGGTTACAAGGGAGGAGATATACATATCCGTATTGCCTAGCTTGCCTTCCACGCCAAGTAGAATCCCATCCGGACACGGGACAAAGTCTTCCATCTTGTATCTTCATAGTCCAACAATCCGGCCAAAGGTTATAGTCCGGCTGTCCGGAGACCCCCTAATCCAGGACTCCCTCAGTAGCCCCTAAACCAGGCTTCAATGACGATGAGTCCGGCGTGCAGTATTGTGTTCGGCATTGCAAGGCGGGTTCTTCTCCAAATACTTCATGGAAGATTTTTGAACACAAGGATAGTGCCCGGTTCTGCAAAACAAGTTCCACACCCCATCGTAGTGAGAATAATATTTCCATAAATCTAATCTACTGACACGTTTTGGTAGCACAACATCACGTCAAGGCCTGGTCCTTATCTGAACCGTTTTTTCCAACCAGCGCTGCACATATTGCGAGGCAGCTTTTCTGTCACATCTTGTCAAAGCAGAGATCGTGTCCCCCTTATTACGGGATTCTCATCAATACGGACGTGGGTAACCCAACCGTGCCTGTTGGTATGACCCCTAGATCTTAGGCAAGTCCAAAACGACCACGAGGAGGACACTTGATATTCACCCTCTTTATAAAGAGGACGAGGCCTTTTCTTTTTACCCTCTCGTGCTCAATCGAATCCTCCCCCTGCCTCGAGTTCTAACACCCAAAGCTCAGGTCAGGCGCTTCGGACCTTCAACTATGTCCGGATCCAACCTTCAAGGTCGGTGGATGCCTTCCTCTGTCACAGAGGAGGACATCAAGAAGCCTGCCCAAGGGAAGGTCATCCCTACTCTCGAACCCACCGAGAGTGTCGTGGTCATCTCCCACTTCCTCCGAGGACTAGGCCTCGCTCTGGATCCCTTTGTTAGGAGTCTTATGTTCTATTATGGGCTGGATTTCCATGATCTGGCCCCGGATTCCCTTCTTCACATCTCGTCATTTATTGTCGTATGTGAGGCCTTCCTCTGTATTATCCCTCACTTTGGCATGTGGCTCAAGACCTTCGATGTGAAGCCGAAGATGATCGAGGGGCGGCACGCAGAGTGCGGAGGTGCCTTAATAAGCAAAATCGCTGATGCTCCATGGCCAGAGGGTTCCTTCCTAGAGGTGTCTAGATTGTGGCAGCGGGAGTAGTTTTACATCATAGCTCCCTGGAGTGCCAAGTGTGTAGCCGCCCCCACCTTTCGCTCGGGCCCCCCATTGCAACTGATGTCATGGATCAGCAGGGGGCTGAGCTGGGGTCCAGCAAAGGACGTGCCAATATTGCAGAGCCGTATCCGAGATCTCTTTGAGAGAGATTTCAGTCTGGTTATGGTAATGCAAGTTATGCTAGTTCGTCGAGTCCAGCCTTCCAAACGTCGGCCCCTCCATCTGTGGGAATTCAACCCGAAAGGACCACAAGCTATTCAGCATTTCCTCGGCATGACGCTCGAAGAGATGTACAAATCGTTCTTCGGACCCCAAATAGAGTATCTGGACACCACCGAGGATGTGGGTTTGAGCTGCAACCGCCCTTTTACCCAAGTAAGTAATCCCATGGACGAATGATACGTCTCCAACGTATCTACTTTTCCAAACACTTTTGCCCTTGTTTTGGACTCTAACTTGCATGATTTGAATGGAACTAACCCAGTCTGACACTATTTTCAGCAGAATTACCATGGTGTTATTTATGTGCAGGAGCAAATGTTCTCGGAATGACCTGAAACTTCACGGAGCCACTTTTCAGAAAATAAGAAAAATACCTGCAACAGATGAAGTCCAGGGGCCCACCACCTCTCCACGAGCGTGGGGGCGCGCCTGCCCCCCTACCTCATGGGCCCCCTGTTGACTCTCCAACTCCAACTCCACCTCCATATATTGAGTTTCGGGGAGAAAGAAAATCAGGGAGAAGAAATCATCGCGTTTTACGATACGGAGCCGCCGCCAAGCCCTAAAACCTCTCGGAAGGGTTGATCTGGAGTCCGTTCGGGGCTCCGAAGAGGGGAATCCGTCGCCATCGTCATCATCAACCATCCTCCATCACCAATTTCATGATGCTCACCGCCGTGCGTGAGTAATTCCATCGTAGGCTTGCTGCACGGTGATGGGTTGGATGGGATCTATCATGTAATCGAGTTAGTTTTGTTAGGGTTTGATCCCTAGTGTCCACTATGTTCTGAGATTGATGTTGCTATGACTTTGCTATGCTTAATGCTTGTCACTAGGGCCCGAGTGCCATGATTTCAGATATGAACCTATTATGTTTTCATTAATATATGAGTGTTCTTGATCCTATCTTGCAAGTCTATAGTCACCTATTATGTGTTATGATCCGTTAACCCCGAAGTGACAATAATCGGGATACTTATCGGTGATGACCGTAGTTTGAGGAGTTAATGTATTCACTATGTGTTAATGCTTTGTTCCGGTTCTCTATTAAAAGGAGGCCTTAATATCCCTTAGTTTCCGTAAGGACCCCGCTGCCACGGGAGGGTAGGACAAACGATGTCATCCAAGTTCTTTTCCATAAGCACGTATGACTATATTCGGAATACATGCCTACATTACATTGACGAACTTGAGCTAGTTCTGTGTCACCCTAGGTTATGACTGTTACATGATGAACCGCATCCGGCATAATTCTCCATCACCGATCCATTGCCTACGAGCTTTCCATATATTGTTCTTCGCTTATTTACTTTCCCGTTGCTATTGCTATCATCACTACAGAATACCAAAAACATTGCTTTTACTATTGTTACCTTTTGCTACCGTTATCACTACTATCATATTACTTTGCTACTAAACACTTTGCTGCAGATACTAAGTTTCCAGGTGTGGTTGAATTGACAACTCAGATGCTAATACTTGAGAATATTCTTTGGCTCCCCTTGTGTCGAATCAATAAATTTGGGTTGAATACTTTACCCTCGAAAACTGTTGCGATCCCCTATACTTGTGGGTTATCAAGACTATTTTCTGGTGCCGTTGCCGGGGAGCATAGCTCTATTCTTTGAGTCACTTGGGATATATATATCTGCTTATCATGATGAAGAACTTGAGAGATCCAAAAACCAAGATCTATCCCTCAACTATGAGGGGAGGTAAGGAACTACCATCTAGCTCTGCACTTGATTCACCTTCTGTTATGAGTAAGTTTGCGACACCTACACCTGTTTCTGCTATTCGTTTTGATATGTCGCATGTTATTGATGCTGCCACTTCTGCTATGCATGATACTTATGATGAAACTACCTCTATGCCTGATACTTCTGTGCCACTTAGTGATTTTTTGATGAACAACTTGCTAGGGCTAGAGAAATTGAAAATATTGAATCTGATGATACTAGTGAAAGTGATGATGAAGAATCACTTGTTATTCCTAAGGGTTGTGTTTTTGATCAAGAAGCTTATTTAGCTATTTTAGCTTGCAAAAATAGAAATGAACTCAAAAGATTATTAGCTAAATGGAGTAAGCAATCTCTAAATGCTAGATTGAAACATGACCCTACTTTTGCTACTTCACCTATCTTTGTTACCGATAAGGATTATGAATTCTCTGTTGATCCTGATATAATTACTTTGGTTGAATCTGATCCTTTTCATGGTTATGAATCTGAAACTGTTGTAGCACATCTTACTAAATTGAATGATATAGCCACCCTGTTTACTAAAGATGAGAGAACTCGTTACTTTTATATCCTTAAAATATTTCCGTTCTCATTAAAGGGTGATGCTAAGATATGGTTTAATTCTCTTTATCCTGGTTGTGTGCGTAGTCCCCAGGATATGATTTATTACTTTTGTGCTAAATATTTCCCTACTCATAAGAAACAAGCTGCTTTAAGGGATATATATATAATTTTGTGCAAATTGAAGAAGAGAGTCTCCCACAAGCTTGGGGGAGGCTTCTCCAATTACTTAATGCTTTGCCTGATCATCCTCTTAAGAAGAATGAAATACTTGATATCTTTTATAATGGACTAACCGATGCCTCCAGAGATTACCTGGATAGTTGTGCTGGTTCTGTTTTCAGGGAAAGAACACCGGATGAAGCTGAAATTCTATTGAATAATATGTTGACAAATGAAAATAATTGGACACCTCCGGAGCCAATTCCTGAGCCTATTCCTAAACCAACTCCGAAGAAGAGGGGTATTCTATTTCTCAGTCCTGAAGATATGCAAGAGGCAAAGAAATCTATGAAAGAAAAAGGTATTAAAGCTGAAGATGTTAAGAATTTACCTCCTATTGAAGAAATACATGGTCTTAATTTACTGCCTGTTGAAGAAACATATAATCTTAATCCATTACCTATTAAAGAAACTCATGGTCTTGATAACCCGACACAGGTAGTAAAGGTAAATTCTCTCTATAGATATGATAAAGCTGAAATCCCATTTACTAAAATTGCTAGCGCATGCTTAGATGAGTTTGATAAATTTATGGCTAAGCAAGAAGATTTTAATGCTTATTTTGTTAGACAATTGAAATACAATTCAAATATGCTTGAACACTTGGGTGATTATATGGCTAATGTTAAAGGTGAACTTAAACTTATTAGTAAACATGCTTCTATGGTTACCACTCAAGTAGAACAAGTACTTCAAGCTCAAAATGATTTCCTCAATGAATTGAATAGTAAAGATAATGATGATGCTATTAGAGTGGCTACTAGAACTGGTAGAATGACTCAGGAACCTTTGTATCCTGAAGGCCACCGTAAGATAATTGAGCAAGATTCTCAGAGAAATAATATAGATGTACCTAGTTCTTCTAAAAAGAAGAAAAAGAAAAATGATAGGACTTTGCATGCTTCTAGTGATCCTATTGCCGAAACACCTGAGAATCCAAATGATATTTCTATCTCTGATGCTGAAACACAATCTGGTAATGAACCTGAAACCAGTGATAATGCTAATAATAATGTTCATGATGATGCTCAACCTAGTAATGATAATGATATAGAAATTGAACCTGCTGTTGATCTTGATAACCCACAATCAAAGAATCAACGTTATGATAAAAAAGATTTTGTTTCTAGAAAACATGGTAAAGAAAGAGAGCCTTGGGTTCAGAAACCCATGCCTTTTCCTCCCAAACCATCCAAGAAAAAGGATGATGAGGATTTTGAGCGCTTTGCTGAAATGATTAGACCTATCTTTTTGCGTATGCGATTAATGGATATACTCAAAACCAATCCTTCTGCTAAGTAAATGAAAGATATAATTACAAATAAAAGAAAGATACCGGAAGCTGAAATTTCCACCATGCTTGCTAATTATACTTTTAAGGGTGGAATACCAAAGAAACTTGGAGATCCAGGAGTACCCACTATACCATGCTCCATTAAAAGAAACTATGTTAAAACTGCTTTATGTGATCTTGGAGCCGGTGTTAGTGTTATGCCTCTCTCTTTATATCGTAGACTTGATTTGAATAAGTTGACACCTACTGAAATATATTTGCAAATGGCTAATAAATCTACTGCTATACCTGTCGGTATTTGTGAGGATGTGCCTGTTGTAGTTGCAAACGTTACTATTTTAACGAACTTTGTTATTCTTAATATTCCCGAGGACGATAGTATGTCTATTATTCTTGGAAGACCCTTTTTGAATACTGCAGGGGCTGTTATTGATTGCACTAAAGGCCATGTCACTTTTCATGTTAATGGTAATGAGCATACGGTACACTTTCCGAGGAAACAACCTCAAGTTCACAGTATCAACTCTATTGGGAAAATGCCATCGATTATATTTGGAGGTTTTGAATTTCCTCTTCCTACTGTCAAGAAGAAATATGATATTCTTATTATTGGGGATGTGCATATCTCCGTTGAGGTAACATAGTGTTACTCGAAATTTCTCCGGTTCCATGTTATTTGGAATGAGTTCGTTAACAAGACTTGATCAACCTTGTTAGTGGATTCCTTTTGATGATCATGAGATGGATGAAACTAGAAGGCACAACCTTCTGTACCCCACTTTTACTTTCTGTTATTTATATTAAGTAAAATAAAATAAAAATAAATATTTTTCTGTCTGTTATCTGATTATCCATGCAATATAAAAATACCACGAAAATAAAAGTTCTCCAAATGACCTGAAATTTAAACATGATTTTTTCCAGAATATTTGAGAATATTTGGCACAAAGAACACAACAGGGGGTCAACCATCTGCCCACGAGGGTGGAGGGCGCGCCCCTGCCTCGTGGACCCACCGTGGCCCTCCTCCACTTATTCCTGCACCCACACACTTATTCTTCCTCCCACAAACACGAATATCCAGCTCAAGCACGAGTTCTAGCTCATCTTGCTGCCATTTTCGATCTCCTTGCTCAAAGCACCTCTCACAAAACTGCTTGGGGAGATTGTTCTTTGGTATGTGACTCCTCCATTGGTCCAATTAGTTTTTGTTCTAGTGCTTTATTCATTGCAATTTTTTGCTGCTTAGGTGACCCTATTCTTGAGCTTGCATGTCAAATTTATATGGTCAAAAGTAGTTTTGATGCATGATATAGGCTCTAGGCACTTGTAGGAGTAGTTTCTATCAATATTATTGAGTTTGGTTTAATTTTATTTTGAAGTTACTAAAAATTTTCAGAATTTTTCAGAGGAAGAAATATGCTTAGGAAAATGTTCCAAGGAGGTTCTTCAAGGAAGCAAGGACCCAGGCTTGCAATGCGTGATGCTGATGACGAGCCACCAAGAGACGCTCCAGTGCGTCCTTGTGAATGGCCTTCTGAGAACTTTATGGATCGAGCGGGAATTAAGGAAGAATTCAATGCACATTTGCGTAACGCTGATCTCGTGAGCTTCGAGGAAGAGAAGTGCAGCCAGTATCATAACCTCACCAGTACCTTTGTGAGGAGGTTTGAATTTTCAACTTCACGTAATTCTCCAACTATCCTGTTTGATCTTTATGATAATTCTTACACTATGGACTTAGAGGATTTTACCACTGCATGCAAACTTCCACAATGGGGTAGTATAAGGGATCCTCGCAAATCTGAATTTAGAGATTTTCCTGCTAGCATAACTGTGGGAGAATCTAGAGATATTACACAAGCTACCATAGGGAGCACTCACTTTCCTGCTATACATTATTTTGCTCTCTTCATAGGTAGATGCATAAATGGTAAAGATGAAGCATGTCACATGTGTGTCCCTGACCTCAGTATTCTTCGGAGTGCTGTGTTAGGAGACACATCTTATAATTTGGGAGCCATTGTTGCACGTAGGTTGCACCTTAATAGATTTAATGGAGATTTCTTTGGTGGAATTTATGCAACCCGCATAGCCAATTTTCTTGGTGTAGCCATACGCGAAGATGATATTGAATTACCTCCTGCTTATCTAGATTTTAATGCTATGGTTCACCACCAGTTTGTCGAGAGGAACGAATCACCTCTCCAGTATCGACTAATCTTTGACAAATGTCGTGCTGTCCGTATTACTCTCCCTGCTCCTGCCTTCTTTGATTATCAGTCAAGAGGAAGATATACTATTACCAGAGATCAGGCAGATGAGTACGAGAGGAGAGAGGAGGCCGCTCGTCTCCACGCAGCAGCTCAACAGGCGATAGCCACTGCATCGTAGTACGACCCCAGCTACTATAATGGATATTCGCCAGGCCAGCCGTGGCCATAGACCAACTTAGGCCAAAAGCCTAAGCTTGGGGGAGTACGTATTTCCCACCGACATTACATTTATGTTCACACACTTATTGCTAGATGTCGGCGCTCATACTTTTTCATTGTATCATCCATGCTAGTTTATTTCCCTTTTTATGCTTTCTTCTTGTGTGTTTAATAAACCTTAAGAAAAAAATAGTTGTACTTTTAGTTAGTTTAATTTCTGTGTTTGTAGTAGTAATTAAAAAGAAAACCCAAAAATATTTCCCGTTCTTCTCTTTTGCTTGTTGGGAGCTTTCCCGTGTAAATAGTTTTATTCTTTTCTTTTCTTTGGGGGTCGATAGGAGAAGACCATAATTAAATTGTTGAAGTGGCTCTTATATGCATTATTGTTTATCTGACAAAAGAGCCCATATTGCCTTGTCTTCTCCTGTTTATTGAATGCCTGCAGATTCCAGCTTAGTCCAATGCATGCGCACTATTATTATTATTCTTCACATCGTTCGGTCGTGCAAGTGAAAGGCAATTATGACGATATATGATGGACTGGCGGAGATGAGAAAAGCTGGTATGAACTCGACCTCTTTTGTTTTTGTAAATATGATTAGTTCATCATTCCTGATTCAGCCTATTATGAATAAACATGTTTGCAATGACAATTAGAGATCATAGTTTCTTGTGCCATGCTTGATTAGCTATGAGTTATAATGGTTTACCTTGCGTGCCAACATGCTATTAAAATGGTTATGATGTGGTATGATAGGGTGGTATTCTCCTCTGAATGATTTAAGTGACTTGACTTGGCGCATGTTCACGCATGTAGTTGAAACAAAATCAACATAGCCTTCACGATATTTATGTTCATGGTGGATTATATCCTACTCATGCTTGCATTCGGTGTTGATTAATTTTAATGCATGTTCATGACTGTTGTCGATCTCTAGCTGGTCGCTTCCCAGTCTTTTGCTAGACTTCACCTGTACTAAGCGGGAATACTGCTTGTGCATCCAATCCCTTAAACCCCAAAGTTATTCCACGTGAGCCCACTATACCTACCTATTTACGGTATCTACCTGCCGTTCCAAGTAAATTTGTATGTGCCAAACTCTAAACCTTCAAATAAATATCCTGTTTTGTATGCTCGAATAGCTCATGTATCAACTAGGGCTGCCTGTATCTTCCATGTTAGGCGGGTTATTCTCAAGAGGAGTGGACTCCGCTCCTCACTCACGAGATAAATGGCTGGTCACCGGGATGCCCAGTCCCATGCTTTATGCAAACTAAATAAAAATAATTGCAAACAAAACTCCCCCTGGGACTCTTGTTAGTTGGAGGCACTCGTTGTTTCGAGCAAGCCATGGATTGATGCTTGTTGGTGGAAGGGGGAGTATAAACTTTACCATTCTGTTTGGGAACCACCTATAATGTGTGTAGCATGGAAGATATCACCATCTCTTGGTTGTTATGTTGACAATGAAAGTATACCGCTCAAAATATTATTCACCTTTGTTTCAAAACCAAGCTCTGGCACCTCTACAAATCCCTGCTTCCCTCGGCGAAGGGCATATCTATTTACTTTTATGCTGAGTCATCATCCTCTTATTATAAAGCACTAGTTGGAGAGCACCGCTGTCGGTGCAAAATCGGCGGATCTCGGGTAGGGGGTCCCGAACTGTGCGTCTAGGCCGGATGGTAATAGGAGGCAGGGGACACGATGTTTTACCCAGGTTCGGGCCCTCTTGATGGAGGTAAAACCCTACGTCCTGCTTGATTAATATTGATGATATGGGCAGTACAAGAGTAGATCTACCATGAGATCAGAGAGGCTAAACCCTAGAAGCTAGCCTATGGTATGATTGTATGTTATGGTTGTTATCCTACGGACTAAAACCCTTCGGTTTATATAGACACTGGAGAGGGTTAGGGTTACACAAGGTCGGTTACAAAGGAGGAGATATCCATATCCGTATTTCCTAGCTTGCCTTCCACGCCAAGTAGAGTCCCATCCGGACACGAGACGAAGTCTTCAATCTTGCATCTTCATAGTCTAACAGTCCGGCCAATGGAGATAGTCCGGCTATCCGGAGACCCCCTAATCCAGGACTCCCACAGTAGCCCATGAACCAGGCTTCAATGACGATGAGTCCGGCACGCAGTATTGTCTTCGGCATTGCAAGGCGGGTTCCTCTCCAAATTTTGTGTACCTGTTGAAATATGTCCGGTTTCTTGTGAATGTTTGTACCCCTTGGCTTCTACGCCCAATAATGGCCACTTTCCACGTGTCGAGCGAATGTGAAGAGCCAGGGTGTTTTCACATTTACCCCCTAGTTGTGTGAATGAGCCACCTATTTAAAAAGACGAGGATTCAGATCCAAATCACACCATCCTCCCTTGGCGAGCCTTCATCGGAGCGCACCCGACAGAGATCCATTCCATCATGGCCGGTCGACACAGCTCCTCCTCTCGCACCCCTAGCTCCAAGCCTGGAGATTGGGAGAGATGTTCCATCCCGCACAGCAAATTAGTGATGCTTCGGTCCAAGGGATTTCTTCCCCCAGCGTACCTGGTCCCGGTTTGAGCCGGGCTTGACACCTATAATGGCGGAGAGCAAGCGGAGAGCCTTCCCAATCCCTCCAAGGGAGAGCGGGTATGCCTTGTCCCTTATTTGGTAAGAGGGCTCGGATTCCCAATTCATCCGTTTCTCCAGGGGCTCCTGGAGTTCTACGGCCTCCAGTTGCACAACCTTATGCCTGCCTCCGTGCTGCATATCGCGGGATTCGTAGCCCTTTGCGAGTTGTTTTTGGGCTGTGAGTCTCATTTCGCTCTGTGGAAGAAGATGTTCTGCCTTGTGCCCCATTCTCACAAGGGGTCAATATATCAAGTGGGCGGAGCCGAAGTGTGGTGTATTGCCGGGACCGGACACCAGTCCGGGACCCTAAAGAATACGTCCGAAGACTGGCCTTCAGAATGGTTTTATATAGAAGACGGCCCCCCTCCTGGATCCTATTTGGATCGGCCTTCCTGAGTTTGACAATGCCCCTTTGAAGAAGCGCCGGAGCTGGCGTCCACAGAGCTCCCTGTAGGAAGATGACAGGGACATTCTTTACCTGATGAGCCGGATAAGTTTTTTAGCTCGATCCGGATTGACCATGATCGAGGTCATGGCCACATGCATCATGCGGGGGGTGCAGCCGCTCCAGTATAGAGGCCACCCCATGTGGGATTTCAACGGGAAGGATGACGCCACCCGCCACGGCCGCAAAGGGCCGGGATCGGTTGCTGATCTAATAAAAATCTTATCCACTTTGTACAAGGGAGAAGAGGAGCAATTCCTTCATGTCAACCCGCAGGGCGGATTTTCTATGTACGATCCTCCGAGCTGGGTAAGCGGAGACTTTTTATCGCCCATCCATTTCGTATTCCCGTAGTTAAGTATTCATTCTAGCGATTTCATCGCAGGAGCTGCGCCAGACTGTAAAGGAGATAAACAACCCTCCTCCACAACCCGAGGACCCTGGACGGTCCCTTGACCCGGCCTCCTAGGAGGATCCGGACATATCTGTGGAGCTGATCGATGGGGTATTTTACCAAGCGAGTAATGACAATGCTTTGGTGGCCATTACGGCTGATTACCCTAGGCTAGTTCCAGCCTCACAGGAGACTGAGACCGAAGTCCCAGTAGTTCAAAAAGGGATCCGTCCTTGCGTGTTTTTGATCGCCATATAACAGCCGTGTTTTGCAGGGGAGGTCCTCGAGGCCGAAGGCCGAGCCTGCGGCGACTGGCCAACAAGGAGCCGCAAGGCCAGGCAGGCTGAAAAGACCCGCAGTCCGGATTGAGACACCGGTGCAGCGGTATGGCGCGCCGTCCTTATTACAAGACATTATTCTCAGAGGCATATTAACGCCCATGCCTTCTTTTCAGGAAAAAGAGCGCTCGCCGGACTATACCCGGAGAGGCTACCAATCGCGCCTCCACAAGCTAGGCTCTAAGGCCGGATTCAGAGGCGGGAACGAATACAAGGCGTGCAGCGGGTGCTCCTCTGACAGAGGATGCGGATAAACTATCCGCCACCCATTCCGAGGTGGAAAGTGCCATGAACCACAGGCGTCGCCGGACTGTTCTTCGTGATGCTTGTTTCTCCCAAGAGGCATTGGATGCCTTCAACTCGGGAGACGCGCACCTCCGTGCCGCTCAGAATGTTCTAGCCAGAGCCACGGAGTAGTATGTAAAAGACATACGGGTGAGAGAATTTGATGATTATATATATCAGTAGCCCTGAGACTTGAAACAGTTAGGATAACTGATTTAAGGATCTTTTGTTATGCAGGTTCTTACAGAAAAGAATACTCAACTATCCCAGGAGCTGGAAGAGTGCAAAGCCCAACTTCAGGCCACACTGGCCGCAGCAGGGGAGCCCAAAGAGACCCCCTCTGGTAACATATCCTTTGAATGATAAGTATCATATAGAATGCGGCGTATATGCAGATCTAATGATAAAATTGCAGATGACGCTGGAGTAAATCCGGATAAGCAACAACTCATACGCCAGCTGAAGGCCGGTGAGAGCGTGCTTACGAGGGTGAGGCAGGAGAAAAATGATCTCCTAGATGCCAACACCAACCTGGGCGTGGAACTACAAGATGTTTGTGCCCAACTGTCGGACTCTGTTAAGGAAAATCGGCGGCTTCGACGCGGCATATTTAGTAAGTTCTTGAATGAACTTTGAAAAAGAGTTCGGCGAGGAAGCTGGCTGACAGAGTTATGTCTGTAGGTATGCTAACAGGTCGTCCTGCCGAGGAAATGCCCGGTTCAATGGGTGACCTTCTTCCCGAGCTCTCACAGCTGCATGAACGAGTTCGGCAGGTGATGCAAGGCGTCGCCCAGGCCTTGTGGCCATCTGTCTCCATACCAGAAGGCCTTGGAGAGCTTGCAGAAAAGCTAAAGGGAGTGCGGCGGCGCTTCCGATTATGGAAGATATCGGCCTGCCGTCAGGGCACCAGGGAAGCATGGGCGATGGTGAAGACACGGTACACGAAGGCTGACCCGAACCACATGGCCGAAGTCGGACCTGTGGGGCCCGATGGGAAGGAGATCCCTGTGAGCTTAGTGTACGGCCAAGTAGAATTGGCCGCAAAGTATTCCCAACAGGACTGTAGACTAGATAGCCTGTTGGATGGTATTGAAGAGGAATTCAACCAGTCAAATTGACTATGTAATTTTAAAGTGACATGTATAATGCCTTCTAGCCGGATTGTAGATCGTTTGTCGTGACGGACCTTTTCGCTTCAACCTCGGGACCCAACAGTCCGGAGTGTATCCGAATACCCACTCGGTTATGTAAGAACCAGGGCATGCGTGGAGACCAGGCGTAGGGGTCATTAGTGCTTTATCAGACAAGTGCCCAACTAGTTATGTTACATTACATGGGTAGTAAGAAACATCTTCCAGGGAGAATAGTTCCGTTAAGGGTTCCTTTCCCTGGGTAAGCATGCCCTAAAGTGCATGTCCGGACTATGATAAGAAGCACAGACAAATCATCTAGGGGCAGATATGGATAATAAAAGTCATATTTTGTTCACCGACCAAATATTCCCTTAAGAACGCTAGCTTTCGGCTTCACCCAGTCCGAGGTACACGTCCGGCTGAACCGGTGGTAACAATCGCAGAGGTGCTCCCCTTATGCCCTAGACGAATTAACAGGAACGTAGGGCATAAATACAAGAGCCAGGCAACCCAGCTTGGCCAAAACTTAAGTCATATCGGTGCATATAATGGTGAAAAAAGGTACATGCGTTGGGCGTGAGGCCCAGGTAAATAACTTAAGCTTCTGTGAAAGAAGCCCCCAGGTATGAAGAGTGCGGCTAGCACATCTGTAATGTACGAGTGAGGCACAAGGTGACCCTTGAAGGCCTAAAGAAATAAAAGAAAGAAAGGGAAACAGGACAGATGATGCATATGCAGAAAATAGACAAAGGGAGGGGACTAACATAGAGTCCGGTGCTAGGCGTAGAATCTTCGAAGCCTGGCTGCGTTCCATGGGTTCGGCTCGAGGCGACTAGTCGATGCATCCCGCAGTCGGTACGCTCCACAGGTCAGAACTTGGTCGATAATGAAGGGACCTTCCCATTTGGGCTCGAGCTTGTTCTTTTTCTTATCCGACAGTCGTAGAACTAGTTCGCCAACGTTATAAGTTTTGGCCCGTACTTCTCTGCTTTGGTATGTGCGAGCCTGTTGCTGGTAAAATGCGGAACGGGCTTTGGCTACATCGCGCTCTTCCTCCAAGGTGTCCAAACTGTCCTGCCGATCGAGATCGGCTTCTCTTTCTTCGTACATGCGCACTCGAGGTGAGTCATGAATTATGTCACAAGGCAGGACTGCCTCTGCGCCGTACACCATAAAAAACAGTGTATATCCGGTACTATGATTCGGCGTGGTTCGCAGCCCCCAAAGTACGGAGTCAAGCTCCTTTACCCAGTGCGTGTCAGACTCCGTTAAGGAGCGCACTAATCTGGGTTTAATGCCGCTCATTATAAGACCATTTGCTCGTTCGACTTGACCGTTGGTTTGTGGGTGATAGACTGAGGCATAATCGAGCTTGATGCCCATTTTGCTGCACCAGAGTTTTACCTCGTCGGCCGTGAAGTTCGTGCCGTTATCAGTGATGATGCTGTGGGGGACACCGTAATGGTGTACAACCCCGGATATGAAATCTATCACCGGTCCGGATTCGGCTGTTTTAACCAGTTTAGCCTCTATCATTTTGGTGAATTTGTCCACCATGACCAATAAGTATTTTTTCTTGTGGGTTCCCCCTTTAAGGGGTCCAACCATGTCAAGCCCCCAGACCGCGAAGGGCCATGTAATGGGGATTGTTCGGAGGGCGGTGGGTGGCATGTGGCTTTGATTTGCAAAGAGCTGGCAACCGGCACAACGTTGGACCAAGTCCTATGCATCTACCCGGGCCGTTGGCCAATAGAATCATGTACGGAAGGCCTTGCTTACAAGAGCCCGGGCTGGGGCATGATGACCGCCGAGTCCGGCGTGAATTTCTGCCAAAAGGTTCCGCCCTTCCTCTTCGGAGATGCCCCTTTGAAGGACTCCGGTAGCGCTTTTTGTACAATTCTCCCTCATGGACCCTGTAGGCCTTGGATCGCCGTACTATGCAGCGTGCCTCATTTTGGTCCTTCGGAAGTTCCTGTCTAGTTAAGTAGGCCAGGAATGGTTCTGTCCACGGGGCAATAATGGCCATTATTTTGTGGGCTGATTGTGTTATTTCGGTGGCGGAGCCTCCGATTGTGTCAGAGAGTTCGGTATCGGGTATTTTGGCCGGGTCCGGATTGTTGTTACCGGTGTTCCCTTCCCATGCTACGGATGGCTTGAAGAGCCGTTCCAGAAATATGTTGGGAGGGACCGCGTCACATTTTGCGCCAATGCGGGCGAGGATATCCGCCGCCTGATTGTTTTCCCGAGCCACATGGTGAAATTCGAGCCCCTCGAACCGAGCTGACATTTAGGACAGCATTGCGATAAGCTGCCATTTTCGGATCCTTGGTATCGAAGTCTCCATTTATTTGGGATATCGCGAGGTTCGAATCCCCGCGCACCTCTAGGCGTTGAATGCCCATGGATACTGCCATCCGGAGACCATGTAGAAGGGCCTCATATTCGGCTGCGTTGTTGGAGTCCGTATACATTATCTGTAGTACGTATTGAACGGTATCTCCTGTTGGGGATGTCAAAACGATGCCAGCCCCCAGACCAGCCAACATTTTGGGGCCGTCGAAGTGCATGATCCAGTTTGAATATGTGTCGTACTCTTTAGGGAGTTCGGCTTCCGTCCACTCAGCAACGAAGTCAGCCAAAACTTGCGACTTAACAGCTCGCCATGGCTTGTAAGTTATGTCAAACGGGAGGAGCTCAATGGCCCATTTGGCAATCCGGCCCATCGCGTCGAGGTTGTTTATAATATCGTTAAGTGGTACTTCCGAAGCTACCGTTATCGAACACTCTTGAAAGTAGTGACGCAGCTTCTGGGATGCCATAAATACCGCGTACGCTATCTTTTGATAATGCGGGTACCGTGATTTGCATGGAGTAAGGACAGTGGACACATAGTAAACTGGCTTTTGAAGGGGGAATTTGTGTCCGTCCACTTCTCGCTCAACGACAAGCATTGCGCTTACTACTTGATGAGTTGCCGCAATGTATAATAGCATTGGTTCGCCAATGTTTGGCGCAGCCAGGACTGGGTTTGTTGCCAATATGGCTTTTATTTCGTTGAGTCCGGCCGAGGCGGCATCCGTCCAGTCAAAGTGTTCGGTGTGCCGGAGGAGGCGATAAAGGGGTAATGCCATTTCTCCCAAGCGGGAGATAAAGCGGCTTAGAGCTGCCACGCATCCAGTCAATTTTTGTATTTATTTGAGGTCTGTTGGGGTAGCCAACTGTGACAACGCTCGTATTTTGGCCGGATTAGCTTTAATACCCATACTGGAGACAATGAATCCCAGGAGCTTTCCGGCTGGTACGCCGAAAACGCATTTTTCCGGATTGAGCTTGATGTCATATGTTCGGAGGTTGTCGAATGTGAGCCTCAAGTCGTCTACTAGAGTTTTGACATGCTTGGTTTTAACGACCATGTCATCCACGTATGCCTCCACTGTTTTGCCAATCTGGTTTGCCAGACATGTCTGAATCATGCGCTGATATGTTGCGCCGGCGTTTTTGAGCACGAAGGGCATTGTGTTGAAGCAGAATGGGTCGTATGGTGTGATGAATGCCGTTGCGGCTTGGTCTGGCTCCACCATTTTAATTTTATGGTAGCCGGAGTATGCGTCGAGGAAACACAATGAATCGTGTCCTGCGGTAGCATCGATGATTTGATCGATGCGGGGGAGGGGGAAGGGATCCTTTGGGCAGGCCTTGTTAAGGTCCTTAAAATCGACGCACAAGCGCCAGGATTTGTCCTTCTTTGGTATCATCACCAGGTTTGCTAGCCAGTCCGGATGTTTTATATCTCTGATGAATCCGGCCTCCAATAGCTTGGCTAGTTCCTCTCCCATGGCTTGTCTCTTAGGCTCGGAGAAACGTCGAAGAGCCTGCTTGACTGGCTTGAATCCTTTTAGGATATTTAGGCTGTGCTCAGCCAGCCTGCGTGGGATTCCTGGCATGTCTAAAGGGTGCCAGGCAAAGATGTCCCAGTTCTCGCATAGGAACTCTCGCAGTGCGGCGTCGACATGAGGGTTTAATTGTGCCCCGATGGAAGCTGTTTTTGTAGGGTCCGTTGGATGGACTTGGAATTTGACTATTTCATCCGCCGGTTTAAAGGAGGTGGACTTGGATCTTTTATCGAGTATCACATCGTCCATGTTCACCGTGGAGCGCAGCGCAGTTAGTTCCTCGGCCGCTAGGGCTTCGGATAGTGCCTCGAGGGCCAGTGCGGCTGTCTTATTTTTGGCGCGGAGTGCTATGTCTGGATCACTAGCAAGAGTGATGATTCCGTTGGGCCCGGGCATTTTGAGCTTCATGTACCCGTAATGGGGTATGGCTTGGAAGATTGTAAACGCCTCCCGCCCTAGTAGAGCGTGGTATCCGCTACTGAACGGGGCCACTTGGAATGTAATTTCTTCGGACCTGTAATTATCCGGCGTGCTGAATACCACATCTAGTGTGATTTTCCCAGCACAGCGTGCTCCCCGACTGGGGATGATTCCTCTAAAGGTTGTGCTACTTTGCTCAATGCGGCTCCAGTCTATTTCCATCTTTTGAAGACTTTCCTCATAGATGAGGTTTAATCCGCTACCGCCGTCTATGAGTACCTTAGTGAGTCAAAAGCCATCCACGATTGGACTAAGGACCAGTGCGGCTGGTGCTCGGGCTGTTCGGAATTTGGGTTCATCACTGGCATTGAAGGTAATAGCCGTGTCTCTCCAAGGATTTATTTCTGCTATGTGGCAGATTTCGGCCATGCTGCGGATTGTTCGCTTGCGTCTATTATTTGACGCGAAGGTCTCAAAGACCGTTAACACCGTATTGTTGTCCACAGGATGGTGCTCTGTGGTTTTTGGGAGGAGTAGATCCTCACCACTTTTGGCCACCTACCGGAGTATCCAACATGCTCTAAGGCTGTGCGTTAGTATTGCATCCGCTGTGCTATGAATTTTGCAGGGTCCGTTGAGCCATCCCTCCAGTACGATTCCTTGCCCCGTAGAGGGCTTTTTCTTTTTGGTAGTTAACCCAGGTGTATTGTGATAATGCACCCTTTTATTTCGGACTGGGTTTGTATTCAGGGCCGGATTATCCCAAAATTTTATTTCGGTTTTCCAGGCGCTTTCCGTTGCACAGTACTTTCGTACTATGGACACCAAGTTGGCAAAGCGTGTAATTTCACGACGACTTATGGCATTGAGGATTCCCTTGTCCATGAATTATTGCAGAAGAATGAAATTGCGTCTTCCTCGCGACAGTCCTTTATCCTGTTCATGACCAGGAGGAATCTGGCCCAGTAATGGTGTACTGTTTCTTCAGGCTCTTGCCTAATTTGGGATAGATCGTGTATGTTTGGGTGGGTGGGTGGAATTGAATCTGAATCCTTGCCCAATCTGAGACTCAGGGGCCAAGGAGTTTCCGAACTCGAAAGTTTGGATTCTTGGATGTTTTTCGATAAATCTAGCCCGCTGCCTGATTCTAGGTTCAGGCCTTGAGTGACGTCCTCCCCTCCGCGGGTATCCGGCTTGGAGGGATCGGGAATCCGGACATATCTAGTCCTTAAGATAGATGAAGGGTTGCCGCATTGTTTCTCCACCACTGCAACGTGATGGGTGACCTGGGGAGAGTTGATCTCTCTCCGATCGGGTTTAGGCCCAATCTGATCGTAGTCTGTAGCGACTCCCAGGGCGGCAATGCGATCCAAGAGCTCGTTCAGGGAAGAGAGCTCCGTTGGATCTAACTGCTCGGTGAGTTCCGAGTTGACGTGAAGATTGCTTTCGATGACCCGAGAAGTCATCGTCGGTGCAGCGGCTGAACAGGCGGTCATAAGAAAACCACCAAGCCGGAGAGTTTGGCCGATAGCCAAAGCTCCCTCAGCAATAGTGCCATCTTTAAAGACGGGATGAGACATCCTTCCTGGTGGCGACACAGTGGAACTCTCAATGAAAGCACCAATGTCGACACAGTGGAACTCTCAATGAAAGCACCAATGTCGACACAGTGGAACTCTCAATGAAAGCACCAATGTCGGTGTCAAAACCGGCGGATCTCGGGTAGGGGGTCCCGAACTGTGCGTCTAGGCCGGATGGTAACAGGAGGCAGGGGACACGCTGTTTTACCCAGGTTCGGGCCCTCTTGATGGAGGTAAAACCCTACGTCCTGCTTGATTAATATTGATGATATGGGTAGTACAAGAGTAGATCTACCATGAGATCAAAGAGGCTAAACCCTAGAAGCTAGCCTATGGTATGATTGTATGTTATGGTTGTTGTCCTACGGACTAAAACCCTTCAGTTTATATAGACACCGGAGAGGGTTAGGGTTACACAAGGTCGGTTACAAAGGAGGAGATATCCATATCCGTACTGCCTAGCTTGCCTTCCATGCCAAGTAGAGTCCCATCCGGACACGAGACGAAGTCTTCAATCTTGCATCTTCATAGTCTAACAGTCCGGCCAATGGAGATAGTCCGGCTGTCCGGAGACCCCCTAATCCAGGACTCCCTCAACCGCTGTCATTTGCATTCATTACTGTTAGTTTACATTGAGTATGACTTGACTGGATCTCTTTTACCATGAATTACAATGTCTAGTCAATCTTTGGTCTTTAAAGGTGCTCTGCGTTTATGTTTTGCGGTCTCAAAAAGGGCTAACAAGATACCACCTTGTTATATCATATTATGATTGTTTTGAGAAAGTGTTGTCATCCGAGATTTATTATTATAGCTCGCTAGTTGATTATGCTATTGATATGAGTAAACTTGAGATATATGCGTTATTGCAAATGTGGTTAGTTATAATCTTTGCTGAAAACTTGAATGTTGGCTTTACATATTTACAACAACAAGAGCAAATAGAGTTTGTAAAAGTTTTTTCTTTATCACTTTCAGTTTGTCAACTGAATTGCTTGAGGACAAGCAAAGGTTTAAGCTTGGGGGAGTTGATACGTCTCCAACATATCTACTTTTCCAAACACTTTTGCCCTTGTTTTGGACTCTAACTTGCATGATTTGAATGGAACTAACCCGGACTGGCGCTGTTTTCAGCAGAATTACCATGGTGTTATTTATGTGCAGGAGCAAACGTTCTCGGAATGACCTGAAAGTTCACAGAGCCACTTTTCAGAAAATAAGAAAAATAGCTGCAAAAGATGAAGGCCAGGGGGCCCACCACCTCTCCATGAGGGTGGAGGGAGCGCCTGCCCCCCTAGGGCGCGCCCCCTACCTCGTGGGCCCCCTGTTGACTCTCCGACTCCAACTCCACCTCCATATATTGAGTTTCGGGGAGAAAAAAACCAAGGAGAAGAAATCATCGCGTTTTACGATATGGAGCCGCCGCCAAGCCCTAAAACCTCTCGGGAGGGATGATCTGGAGTCCGTTTGGGGCTCCAGAGAGGGGAATCCATCGCCATCGTCATCATCAACCATCCTCCATCACCAATTTCATGATGCTCACCGTCGTGCGTGAGTAATTCCATCGTAGGCTTGCTGGACGGTGATGGGTTGGATGGGATCTATCATGTAATCGAGTTAGTTTTGTTAGGGTTTGATCCCTAGTGTCCACTATATTCTGAGATTGATGTTGCTATGACTTTGCTATGCTTAATGCTTGTCACTAGGGCCCGAGTGCCATGATTTCAGATCTGAACCTATTATGTTTTCATCAATATATGAGTGCTCTTGATCCTATCTTGCAAGTCTATAGTCACCTATTATGTGTTATGATCCGTTAACCCCGAAGTGACAATAATCGGGGTACTTACCGGTGATGACCATAGTTTGAGGAGTTCATGTATTCACTATGTGTTAATGCTTTGTTCCGGTTCTCTATTAAAAGGAGGCCTTAATATCCCTTAGTTTCCGTAAGGACCCCGCTGCCACGGGAGGGTAGGACAAAAGATGTCATGCAAGTTCTTTTCCATAAGCACGTATGACTATATTCGGAATACATGCCTACATTACATTGACGAACTGGAGCTAGTTCTATGTCACCCTAGGTTATGACTGTTACATGATGAACTGCATCCGGCATAATCTCCATGACCGATCCATTGCCTACGAGCTTTCCATATATTGTTCTTCGCTTATTTACTTTCCCGTTGCTATTGCTATCATCACTACAAAATACCAAAAACATTGCTTTTACTACTGTTACCTTTTGCTACCGTTATCACTACTATCATATTACTTTCCTACTAAACACTTTGCTGCAGATACTAAGTTTCCAGGTGCGGTTTAATTGACAACTCAGCTGCTAATACTTGAGAATATTCTTTGGCTCCCCTTGTGTCGAATCAATAAATTTGGGTTGAATACTTTACCCTCGAAAACTGTTGCGATCCCCTATACTTGCGGGTTATCACCGAACCTGATGTTCCTTTATTTATCATGGCATCATTCTAAGGAGTCGCTCTTTGACCAGGACTGGATAACAAAGGCGAAGATGATCAGGTGTTCGGCCCCCCTTCCTGAGGGCTTGGAGAATCCGGTACTGGACAAGATGCTCGAGCCGGTGCCTTATCTAGTGCCCTCAAAGGAAGATGAAGGGGGATTAAAGATGGCAAAAGCGGGCTTCACTCGAATTAATCTACCAAACCATAGAATACTTCGCACGAATGCATGACTGACTTGGGATGATTCCAAAGGAAGCAAAAACAAGCTCCCTCAAATTCACGGCGGTAACTTGCATCGATTGCACGTGAACTTAGAGGAAGTCACTACTTTCATCCAAACATATACTTCATGAACGGGGCATGATGAAAATGCTTACACAAGTTTCCAACACTAGCTGGATGTTCAGCACGAATCATGGAGACAAAATGCTACTGATGGGCTTAACAACAACGCATCGGAATTTCCATATCACTGGACTTCCACCATTATGTGAACAATGTGATGGTATTGGTCAGACCAAAGGATGTAATGGTATATGCTCAAGGAATCAACCACGAGTAAGACAACATTACGAATATCGTTGGTTCTAACTTGATTTGACGATAGCCCACACTCAAATCAAGGTTTGAACAAGACAATAGATTCAACAGCTGATCACGGGGATCAGTTGATGAGGATATCATCTTTCTTCAACACACACACACACTCAAGGATATCCCTTAGTGATGAACTAAGTCGGACAAGCTTTCATCTTCCAACTCTCCAAGTTGTTGTTTAGCTTAACCAACTAGCTCAGGGGTATCCAACACAGATGCTAGGAGAAGGGGTGGTTACAAGAAACCAACTTGATCACGAACTCAACATAGCGGTCAGGTGACAACCTGGTAACACTTCCAAGAAGACATTCGGAAAATCACGAACCACCAAAATGTTATTAAGCTCAGGAGCAATCTTGCTTTTCATGGCAAGACGATGTGATCAATGGAGCAAGGGTTTGACACAATCCTAATGCATTGATCGAATAGTGCTCCGGAAATAAGGACTAGGTAGCACGATCAATCCTAGTATAGTGATTTGATAACCAACACGCTAAGAATGATATTAATGTCCATTAACTACCAAGCAACAAGGCTGCTAGGAGTATTGGTTTCACACATCATGATTCACTTGTTGGCATTCCAGTTACAATAACATGGGAACCGAGGAATCAACAATGATGGCAAGAAGTATCACTGCGTCAAGAATTCATTTGAGGGTGTGTGCAATTCTCACAGTACTCTTGTTATGAAAGAGGGTGATACTCCGAGGTAGAACAAACCAAAAGCTGGATTGGCATTTTGATCTGCGGGATACAACTACTTTGACCCAATCCTAGAAATGGACAAGGTACTGGAGTTTGTTTCTCCTAGTCATTCCGGAATAGAATGGCTTGACGGACCACAAGAATAATAGGCATCGATGAACACGAATGCACAACTATTCCTGACTATCAATTGATAGACTAGGGTCGGAATACAACTGAGGAGGGTCAACTCAAGGAACATATAACTTTCTGAGTTGTGGATTCATAGATTAGTATGTCGAACCAAGTTCAACATGTTTCTTCTGGATAACCCATGCAGAAAAGTAGAACTGGCAGATTCACAATGTAGAATGGATAACTCATCAAGAGCACTCTAGTTGTGATCTTTGGTTCAAAAGAACTCCTGCCAAGAATGGTTCATGGTATTTGGAAGAATGATATACCACGGACCTCGAGGACTATCACAAGGTTACTAATATCTTAAGGGAACTAGCAAATACTAACAACATGAAGTAGGGTGAATCTCGGGTTCAAAACCCAGGAGTAGAATACCTACTAACTAAATAACATCACGAGATGCTTTCAAGAATGATGGCCAGAATCACCACACTGGGAATACGAAAGCGTTGCTAAATTCTCGAGGACACCTAGGGTCATAATACTAACTCCAACATACACGTCAAGGCAACAGAGTACCTCAACACACCGATTAGTGTGCTTAATCTAGCCCAAAATACAACGGGAACATGGAGGAAAGATTTGCAAGTGCATCAGACTATTTAGAAACCTGGGATGACTCAGACAGCATAACGGCTGTAAATGCTCAAAATGATTTGAGACATCCTGCAAAAATGGTGGCATAACCACTCAACATCACAATATCAAGGTTCTGAGGCCAGCTATGAACATATGGAAGTAGTAGGACCTGAACTGAGGCTTGAACTCAACAATCCTAGGCAACTACGGTTTAGTAACATGTCATCCTGAGAGATAGAAGAGAAGCCTAGTTCTTAACCCCCGTAGAAAAGAAGAGGTTGACTCAGAGCAGAAGGGCATAAGGTAAAGGAGTAAAAAGAGCCTTACGTTCCCATCCACAATCAATTCCCTTATACAACTAAAGCATTTCTAGACACGACTTCGACCAGTTTGGCTTGGAAATCCTACAGGCAGTCAGGCTCTAATACCAAAGTTGTCAGGACCCCGATTCCAAGTCACATCGATCTAGCCGGTAGCACCTCATATCACTTTGCGGCCTCACGCACGGTATCCCCACGGGTGTCGCCTTACCATGGCCCGGGACCGTTTGCGCCTTTTGGCTCACATATATGATAGTGTCGCTAGCATCCATATGACAGAGAACCCAGGCCAACATGACTAGTCGTGAACCCAAAGTGGCACTAACTTACGGGGACAGGCATACATGAATCAACATCGAGCATGTCGGTCAGCAGCGTGTGAATCCGGGCTGTAGCACTGGGCTAACAGGACTCCGGGAACCCGGGCTGTAGCAGGCTAGGTAGGACTCCGGATGTCACCGCATGACATTTCCCTGAAGGGATAGACACAGGAACGAAGTGAATCACATGCCGCCCAGTCAAGTGTTCCGGAGCAGTAGTGCTGGGCTAGCAGGACTCCGGTGAACCGGGCTGTAGTGGACTACTATGGCTCATGGAAGCACAAGACTACATTTCCCCATAAGAGAGGCTACCAAGGATAAACAACTAGGTTGTCGGATCCCACACATACCAAGCATTTCAATCATACACACAATATGCTCGATATGTGTAAATACAACATGAAATCACAACATAACTGTACGACTCAAGTATTTATTCATTAGGCTCCGAGGAGCGAGATAACACAAACATGGGTCTCATGACCCAACATTCAGAGCATACAAGTCAAAGCACATGCGGAAGCTTAACATGTCTGAGTACAGACCTCTACAAATGAAAAAGGCTGAGAAGCCTGACTATCTACCAGATCCTGCCGAGGGCACAAGATCGTAGCTGAGGTAACAAGCTAAACTTCGAAGTCCACGTGGAACTACTAGCGAGACTGAAGTCTCTCTACAAAAACATAAATTAAGCAAACGTGAGTACAAATGTACCCAGCAAGACTTACATCAGAACTAGCTACATATGCATCAGTATCAAGAAAGGGGTGGTGGAGTTTAACTGTAGCAAGCCAGCTTTGACCCGGTGGCTATCCTGAACTACGACTGCAAGTAACTCTTTCGAGGTGGCGCGCACGAGTCCACATATTCACCATATCAATACAACACTATGGATCTGCTCCCGTCTCCCTACGAGAAGGCCATCCATAGCACTCACACTTATCTTGCGCATTTTAGGGTATCCACTTTCACTTGTCTATGAACTATGCAAGGGGTCCAAGTTGCCATATCCGAGGAATCCGGCTATTCGAATAGATAATGATAACCCTGCAGGGGTGTACTTCTTCACACACGCTCTCACCACTTATCATCATGTACCCGTCATGTATCTCGGCAACCTTCAAGCGGAAGCCTGGCGAGGGTGCCGGCCATGACCTGACTAACCACACAAGTCTCTCGTCCAGGTTTATCGCCTATTCGGGTTCCATCCGCAAGGAGATCCGGCCGGGGTGTCGCTCACGGCCCCAAACGATGTGTACAGGGTTCCCAAGCCCACCATCCGGGTGCCACTTGGTACACCGGGCCATTGTGCCTAGTCTGTCACAAGCCCACCTGTACCGGGTGCCACTTGGTAGACTACTAACACTACCTACAAACACCAGAAACTAGTTGCAACTCCTGGAAAGAGATCGAGTTGATTAATAAGTCGAGAGAGCTTGGAGCGCCCGGAGCCCAATGTGTGGTAGTAACTGTTCATGGATCACAAACACAGAACTAAGTTCCTGAGGACGGCTGCAATGAGACAACCCACCATGTACTCCTACATGGCCTCTCACTGCTACCTTTACCAAATCGTGTTCACACACTTAGCTCTCAACGGTAGGACATGTTCACCACATTCCAATTCATCCCCGATGAATCGGACCTGACTCAACTCTAAGCAGTAGCAGGCATGACAAACAAGCATGAATGAGTAGGCACATGAGGGCTCAAACAACTCCTACTCATGCTAGTGTGTTTCATCTATTTACTGTGGCAATGACAGGTCATGCAGAGGAAAGGGGTTCAACTACCGCAGCATGTAACAGTTGAATCGCCGTTGTCCTAATGCAGTAAAAGAGAGCAAGAGCGAGAGTGGGATTGTATCAGAATGAACAAGGGGGTTTTGCTTGCTTGGCACTTCTGAAGATAGTCTAGTTCTTCATCGGTGTCATCGATCTCATCGTCAGAACGTCGTCTACTGAGAGGGGACAATTATCGGCAAACAAGGAAGAACACAATCAATGCGATGCACAATATGATGCATGATCATGACATGGCAATATGCTGTGATTTGAGCTAATGCATCTAGCTATGATTTAAATGGAGTTGGTTTGAATACATGATTGAAATTCAAACTCCATATGTGAAGTTTTAAATGCCCTTTATATGGTTTGTCCTAAACAGCAGCCATAATTTGTTATAACATGCATGAAAAAGATACAGATGGATAGATTGGATTTTTTTTTATCATTTTTCATATATAAATCTTTTCATTGTGAGCTACAGATTAATTTCTATCATTTTTAGAAGTTTTGAGTATTTTTATGAAATAAATAAATCATTTAAGATTTATTTAAATTCCAGAAAACCATTACTGCGTAAGCATGACCGTGGTATGACGTCAGCAGGTCAACCGGGGTTGACTGTGGTCAAACCTGATGTTCAGGACCCACATGTCAGCTGCACAGTGATTTAACAGAGTTTAATTAACCTAATTAAATAGTTAGCCTGGTTAATTAAAAAGTAGCGCCCACCCGTCAGTGGCCCTAAGTGTGGGTTAGCAGGGTGGTTAGGCCCTAATGACCAGCCACGCCGGCGGTTAACCGCCGGTGGCCTCTGCGCTCGGCGGAGATGCGCCAAAAGGCCACGGGAGCGGCGGGAAAGGGCACTAGGGTCTAGCCCATGGTGGGGCGAATCCAGAGGAGGCCATGGGAGGGCGCAGGGAGGCTTGAGCTCGCCGGAAGCGAGCTTGCGGCGGCGGCCGGAGTGCGGCCTCGAGTGGCGCGGGGCTGTGGGGCATGGGAAGTCCGGATGTGGTGTGCTACGGCCTCCTGGGTTCACCTAGAGCTCGTCTACGAGCTCGAACATGATGGCTCTAAGTAGAACGATGGCGGCGAAGAGGTGCGGCGGCGGCGAGCCTCGGCCATGGCGGGGGATGGGGCTAGAGCATGCGAACGCGAGGGGGAGAAGAGGGGTTCGGGGCAGGGGCTCACAGCGAGTCCAATGAGCGCGAGAGCGAGGGCGGGGACGCGTTGTCGACGATGAATCGACTGCGGTGATCGCCGGACAGATGCGGTGATGAAGGCGGCGGGGACGACGCTGCGGTGCACCCGGCGTCACGTGGGTTGGTGGAGACGGAGAGGAAGGTGCGGCGGTTCTTCTAGAAGCATCGGCGAGGCGAGGGGTGGACGATGGCCGCGGTGGTGGTCGTCGGCGCTCTCGGGTGCTCGTGGTCGATCGCGGGAGAGAGAGAACAGAGGAGGAGGAGGGGGTCCAGAGCGAGAGGGGGGTCAGGGGGGTGTCGTGGCACACGAAGCGGCGCCGGGGAGGCAGCAGGCAGGCAGGAGGTGGCGCTGCGTGTGCATGCGCGCCGTGGGCACACGCCCCTGTCCTACTGTCCCGAGGAGGAAGACGACATGGAGGGCGCTGGTGGGCTGGGCTGGCCGGTTACAGCGCTGGGCTAAGGTAAGTGGCCAGGTACTATCTCTCTCTCTCTCTCTCTCTTTAGTTTTTGTCGTGGAATTGTTACGGCAGATGTCCTAGTGTGAGGACTTAGTCACGAGGCCAGCGCATCTTTATGGTAGCTTGAGAGGGGTTGATCGGGATGAGAGACGCATGGCGGATCAATGCATAAGACAAGGATTTAGACAGCTTCGGGCCCCGGGAAACATCATCCGGTAACAACCCTACATGCTATTTGAGGCTAGATCTCATTATCATCACGAGGGAGCCGCCGTAAACCGGCTCTCCTCTAGTTGTGTCTAGCCCTAGAGATTGTTTCTTGCTTGTCCCCCTTTGAGGAGCCCTGCCCCTCCTTATATATGTTGAAGGGGCGGGTTACATGTGGAGTCCAACTCGGACTTTAACTTAAACTATTTTGACTTCCCTTCCTGGGCTTCTTAACGTATGCCGGTTTAACATTGTCTGCCGATTTAACATTGTCTGCCGGTTTAACATTGTCTGCCTTGACTCTCTGTCTTAACTCTCTGCCGGTTTACCATCCGCCGGTTTACAACTCCAGCTGGGTCATACCACGGGGTATATCCCCGACATTAGCCCCCAGTTTAATTTGGATTTATCCATGTTAAACTGATCTTGATTATCCTTAAGTCCTTGTCACTTCCTTTTTCTATAAAATCCGAGTCAATAGACCAGCTTCATAATCAATTTGCTGACATCGGTTTGTCATAGAGAAATATTGCGAAGAATAACTCCTTTGACTTCAGCTCCCAATGCTTAACAAAAATATTGGCCTTTGAAATACTCATTTGATCTTCAGCCAGTTTAAGAATGTAGAACTTGCCGGTTTGAGAATGTAGAACTGTGCCGGTTTAAGACTTGAACTTGCCAGTTTATCATTGCCGGTTTACAAATATTGATGGCACCAGGTCATAATTGTAGTTAACATGAAGCTTGAAAATATACCTCTTATATGCCTATCACTTGTAGCCCCCAAGTCTTAAAAAGGTAGCATAACAACAGCTTAAGACTTGCTTCAATATGAATATCACAATCTTGAAGAAATCCAGGTTGTTCATCAATCACTAGTCAGAATTGAGTATTCTACATATGTAGCCCCCAAGTGCCGGGTTGTCATGCTTGCAGCAACCTAGGACTTGAAATTTCCTTATTCTCATAAAAACTTCAACCAGTGTAGCCCCCAAGGGCTGGGTCATTATGCAATAATGAGCAGGGACTTTGTAAATATAATCTTGTAAACTTTGATCATCAACGTGTAGCCCCCAAGGGTTGGCTCAGTAAGATAATATTGAGCTGGGACTTTGATATAATCTTCAATGAAAATAACATCATATGATGTAACCCCCATCATGGGGCTTGAATTCACGTCCACAAGGTTAAGAGCCTTGTGCTTTACCAACTGAGCAGTGGACCCTTCAATGTAATGGATAAAAAGCTTTGTATCTTAAATTGTTGACAGAGGCAATTGGTAGCCCCCAAGGGCCGGCTCATTACCATGTGATGAGTCGGGTCTTCAATAAGGTGAGCAAAAAAATGACTTTGCATTAGCCCCCAAGTGTCATGGTGCATTCTTGCAACGACATGAGACTTGTGTATTTAATGTAATTTCAACTGAAATAATGTAGCCCCCAAGTGCCGGGTCGTAAGCCTGCAGCAACTCGGGACTATTCCTTCAATTGTAGAATAAATCATATCTATTGATAATATGATAGTCATTTGCGCTAAAGCGACTTTGAAAACCTTAATCATAATACTAGTTATTAATAACCATAATAAAAATCTAGCCATGTTGGCTATTTGAATAATATACCCAATGATTTATAAGCGCATAATTCCAATGGCGCAATCCAAATATATACTGGCGACTTATAGTCCAAAGCCAGGCCGAGTCAATAAACACCGGATTATAAGTGATTATGTACTGACAACTTGTAGTTGAAAGTCGAGCCGGGTTAACGAACACCGGGTTAATTTGATGACTGATAGTCATGCCGGGTCAATAGACACCGGTTCAATAAATTTATCAAAAGAGAAAAATCTTGACAAAGGCAAATAAAACCGTGTAGTCGAGGCTTTTCAAGGGCCGCCAGGCCCAAATTCGAGGCTTTTCTTGGGCTGCCAGGCCGCTGAGTTAAACCAATTGACAAAGCCTTTTAAGATGGGCCTCCAACTAACCAATCGTCGTTTTAACTTCGACAAGTTCAGGGTCTCAATGAGAGTAACTGTCAAACGTTCGGCGGGTCATGCCAGGATTACGTGGATAGGAGTGGCTTACTTGATGAAGGAAGGTTAACCCGGGGTTTTAGGTGAATACACCAGGCTTCCAAGCCCTGGGTCGATACCCAATTACAAGGGTCCTTTCAAGCTCTTTGTTACTTTACACAAAGAGCCCCCCAGTAACTTTGTGAGCTGTGCTCAATGGGTGCTTATGTTTGAGTTATGCATAGCAACAATACTCTCTTTGGCCCCTTGGGTGTGAAGCTCCCGAGCTTTGTTGTGGCGTGATAGCCGGATTAATGGACAGAACTTCCGCTTTGTCAGCTGAAGCCCCCATGTAATGAATAATATGATAAGCCAATAAGGCAGGATACCCATGTTTGAACCATACATCATGGCAACAGGTTCTCTTCGGCAACTTTTAACTTTTTGCAAGAGATAAATTCTTCTTGAACCGGGATTTTAAACCGGATACTGAGAGCTTCAAAGCTTTATGGGAGACACCTTTCCCTTGAACCGGATTTTAAACCGAAATCCTCATTTTCAGCCGGAAATTTTCTGACGGCCTTTAAACTCGAACTTGCGAGAAGTTAATTCCTTTTTGAACCGGAAATTCTTAAACCAGATTTGAGAGCTTCAAAGCTTTGTGGGAGACAGGTTTACCTTGAGCCGGATTTTACACCCGATAACCTTCTTTTTTAAGCTGGAAATTTTCTGATGGCCTTTAAATACTCGCCAATAAGGCAGTAGCCTCCGGGGCCGGGTGATTTTTCCCTCCAATGATCCGGAGTTCTTGAATCTGCTTTAAATTGGCAATCATTTACTGAGTCATGTCATCGTAGCCCCCGAGTCTCAAGGCGACTCGAGGAGTTGTCTTGAGATTCTCCATATTTGACCATGATATAAACCGGTATGAGTCAGTCAACAGCTCAGTGATATAACTTGTCCTGCATTGGAGAACTTGCAAGACAGAGTAATTGCTCTTTTAAAGAAAAGCAATATATAATATAAAAATATACTAGATGGATTTCACCTGATATGTTAAACCAGAAATTATCCACTGCAGAGTTGATGATCACCATGGTAAAGCTGAAATCAATCACAACCGAGTCGGCCTTGAAAGTCGACAGATGAGTCAGCCGAGGCATTGTAAGCCGGTGCGGGAGTCCGTTGAGTGAGGACGACCACCTGTGCCGATTGATGTTGGCACGCCTCCATCTCCATGGTATAATACCACTTTGTAATAAATAATTCTGCTGCATATAAAACACAGCAGGGCAAAGTAGTTTTGCTCGGATGAATTAATATGCACTTTTAAAAATAAATAGGAGAAATAGCACCTGGTATTTTTTGCCGGGTGAACGCGGACACCGTGCTAGAGCCGCAGATGCACTTGTTGCTCTGTCAGCCTTGTTTTGGACAGACAAGTAGTAGATGAAACAGATATCACCTGGTATACTGGCTGATCCATCACTTGACCAGTCTCGTCCTTCCTGGAAACTGTTCGCTTGATTGGCATGATATGTTTGGTTAACGATAACCCAAGCACTTGTCCGTAGTAGGAGCAGCCTTTCTCCCTTCTCCAGACGTTGCAGCCATGGCCCGTATGAGCCGGCTGGCTTAGATGGATTGTCATGGCCACGAATTAGGTAGTGGAACTAGCATATTTCCCTTGATGGATGGACTAGCAGTAGAATGGTTCAAGGACTATAGAAGTCATTGAAAGAACACATATAATATGTCGTCCATGTTGTAGAAAATTTTGGTTTGATCAAATGATGCATCCATTGCTTTGGCATTGGTTCTGCCATGTTGAACCAGAGCATGTATATACAGTGCCGCAACGATGGCGAATTGAAGCGGATCTGCGACAACAGAGGCGACGGTTCAGGCGAAGGGATGGCGTCAGCAGAAGCAAGTTGAGGTCTGACGGGGGGCTTCACGAGGCGACGAGGCCGGCGAAGAAAAGCCACACCGGCGGCTCTTTAATCAGACGCACGGCGGCGACTTAGCTCCAGCAGTGATATTAGGCGGCTCGAAGTGCAGAGACCGCTAAGACTCGGGGCAGCTCGGAGCATCCAGCGGCTCAGAAGTGAAGTAGAGACGGCTACTCAGCGCGGCGGCTCAAAGTGACCGTGGACTGCAGAAACTCGAAGCGGTCGTGGGCTGTGATTGCTTGAACCCATTAGCACTCCGGCTGAATCTATTTGTGTGTATTGACGAGCATATTGCTTTGCTTGTCTGACATATATGCTTAAGAGACGGGTATGCAGGCGCAGTAAACCGGCAGCGGGTCGGAGTCCATGGAAGAGCGGAGCAGACCCGGCGGTGGCCGGCACATACAGACCCAACAATAGCGGTGAACTAGCGGCGCGTCGTGGTGGCGATTGGAACAAGCCCAAGGCAAAAGTAAACCGCAGCGGCTGGAACAGAGCACCAGTGTATATGGCAAAGGCAATCCATGACGGCTGATCGGTGGAGGTAGGGCTCAGTCGGAGTGAGCCAGCAAAGAGCGGGTGAAGATCGACGACAGGCAACCAACCCGCTGCGGCACAGCCCGCGGAATGAGCGAGGCGGTTTGGAGTGGAATCAAGCTGAGAGGTGCTCGGAAGAGAGTTACTGTGGTTCGGGCAACTCGTCGCGTGATCGTGATAACACCTTGGAAACTGGCGACTTGGCAGGTCCGTGGGGGCGGGTCTCTTGCGGCTCGAGAGACCAACAGGCGGCTCAAGGCTCGGCGGCGACCGACTTGGAAAAACGGCGATTTGGGAGACCGGGTCACCGCACGGATGACAGTGGAGGTAGTGACCTGGAGCGATCCCGTGGTAGACGCGGCTTTGCAAGTGGCGGGTCGCATGGCTAGAGCGGCGACTCACATAAGGTGGAGGCGACTGGTGAGGCTGGTGACTTAGTGCAGCGGTGGAACGCGACACGGAGAGGCGCGAGTCCACAGAGGGAGTCTTATCTGAAGTATATACAGCTCGGATGGCGCGAGACTGCAGTGGTAATAATTGAGAGGCCATGGTGGCGACCTAAAGGCAAGGCAAGCAGGCCGGCTTGCAGGCGCATGATGGCAGGCCAAGCGCAGGGCTCTGGTGTGTCAAGGAGACCAGTAGCATTTTGAAGCACGGTGGCTCGGATAAGAGATGCCTCGGCAACATTGACGGCGACTCTTAAGGGGGCGAGCGCGATGGCTACTAAGCAGCGGCGAGACCCGAAGGCGACTCGGCAGCGGTGGGAGAATCAGGCCCGCGGCAGCGTGCGGCCCATTGCATGGATAAGACGGCGGTAGAGGCGCAAAGCGTCAGGCGGCTCAACAGGGCAAACTGATACGGGGAGTGGAGGAAACGCTCAGGTGCAGTGGGCTGGCTCATCACGCGCGGGAGTCACCGTGAAAGGACGTAGGCATTTGGCTCGAGGCACGGCAGCCTGGCGGGTCACCCGACGGCGAACGGCGGCTCGTAAGGACTCATCGGCGGGTTAACGGCAAGGCGAACCGGGCGGGTCGAGGTGCAGAGGGGCGGAGAATGTGGAGATGTGAAAATCTGAGGCCATGTTTGGTTCATAAATCATAGGACTTTTTTTAGTCCCAACTTATAAGTCTCAAGTCCCTAAAAAGTCCCTACCTGTTTGGTTCCTGGGACTTGTAAGTCTTTATAAGACCATATTACAACTATAAATCTCTATAAGTCCCTCCTTGAGAGTCTTATTTCATAAGTCCCAAATGCCCACTTTAAGTCTCTATAAGTCCCTCATGTTTGGTTTAGATGAGACTTATAGGGACTTTTTTAAGTCCCTAAACCAATAAGTCCCGGGAAACAAACACCCTCTGAGTCCCCATCCTTCTTTCTGTTGTAGCAGTTTATTTCCATTAGTCAGGTTTGACTAATCAATGGTTTGACCAATCAGGTTTCCTGCTTCAGGACGTAATCCCTTTCTGTATATACTCATATTTCCTTTTCTGTAATGATCGTCTCCTCGATCCGTATCTCCACAGAAATCATGGCTCTCTTTCTCTCGCTCGTACTGTAGTATTAACACACCATGCGATTGATCCTGATGTCAGATTGAGACTTGGGCACTACTGCATGCAGTTACGTTTGGATAGTCCTGCAACAATTGCCGCCGGCCGGCTGTCCAAGACCACATAAAATATTACTAGGAAACCCGCATTTTCCAGTGCGCCACGGCCGGCCGGCTCCAAATTTGATCCATTATACCTCAGAAACAATAGTAGTCGGACACGGCTACTGTAAGCCTCGAAACTTATAGCAGAAATTCTTGCAGGCCTTGAGAAGGCGGCTTGTGGCGGTTTACAAAATTGATCTGACGACTTGTGGTGGTGCACAAGATACACCCCTAATTTCTTTGATCTCAATCTTGTATCCCCTGGCTCCAAAGTTAATCATGTCCCAGATCACAAAACAATGAACTTGTCGGCTTTTCCTCATCCAACAAAATCGTGAGCTTCTCGAACCCTAGGAGAGATCCCTTCAAGAACTCATCACCACCGTGCGCGAGCCCCACGATGGGCGCCAACTATCGTGGAATTGTCACGGCAGATGTCCTAGTGTGAGGACTTAGTCACAAGGCCAGCGCATCTTTGTGGTAGCTTGAGAGGGGTTGATCGGGATGAGAGACATAGGGCGGATCAACGCATAAGACAAGGATTTAGACAGCTTCGGGCCCCGGGAAACATCATCCGGTAACAACCCTACATGCTGTTTGAGGCTAGATCTCATTATCATCACGAGGGAGTCGCCGTAAATCGGCTCTCCTCTAGTTGTGTCTAGCCCTAGAGATTGTTTCTTGCCTGTCCCCCTTTGAGGAGCCCTGCCCCTCCTTATATATGTTGAAGGGGCGGGTTACATGTGGAGTCCAACTCAGACTTTAACTTAAACTATTTTGACTTCCCTTCCTGGGCTTCTTAACGTCTGCCGGTTTAACATTGTCTGTCGGTTTAACATTGTCTGCCTTGACTCTCTGTCTTAACTCTCCGCCGGTTTACCATCCGCCGGTTTACCAAGTCCCAGCCGGTTTACAACTCCAGCTGGGTCATACCGCGGGGTATATCCCCGACAGTTTTCTTTTTCTGACATTTGTTTTAATTTGGTTTTTGAACCAAACTAATTTTTTCTGCTTCTGACAATTTTTGCAGGGGATAAATGGATTATTCCAAAGCCCCTCAACAATTATCAGAATTATTGGACATATAGTTAATATATCACATATATAAATCCAATGCAAATAATTATTGGATTAATTCAAGTGGCCAAAATAAATATATATGAGCTCCGACAAATACTGGTTTGAATTTTACCTCTGACCAATATTTTCAGAGAGGAACATGGACATTTTCTTGGACCTTTTTGGAGCAATTTTTATCTGGGTCATTTCCAGAAATGATTTCTGAGGGTTTCACAAATCCCCAATTCAATATTAAAAGGAATTTAAACATGATGCACCCATGACTACCTAGAGTAGGTCATACCAGAACTAGGGATGTGACAGGGAAACGGCCCTTCGTTAATGCGGAGGAATCTCGAAGATTCCGCTGAGTTATCGAGTGGTTGACCAGTCTCTCGCTATATCATGACAGTTAGTTTTCGGCTTTGTCTACTGAGGTGCTCATCTGGATGAACCAGGGCACAATCGCAGTAGTTCTCCCAGTGCTACCTTAGCCGATATAACGGAACGTAAGGTACCAAAACGTGGGAGCCGGGCAAACCCAACATTTGACCAAAGACATGATTCGGAGCTGATACATATAGGGCCAAACTTGCGACGCCGAACACTCCCTAAGGTGTTCGATCTTTATAACATATACCGGGCTAAACAATGCCCTTAATAATAAACCCCATGTGTCTAGGTACGTGCAATATACTAACGTGGCCACATGCCAATAACGTCAAAATCCTTCTCGGTTGTGTGGATTATCCGAAGGATGTGAGCAACAAGAGACAGTAAAAAAGGTTTACGCAGGGTCTTAATCTAAAAAGAAACCTTTGGGCGGGTCCCTGCTGCACGTCTACGCATGTGTCTCCGTTGTGCCGTGTCCTAGACGGGTGTTGCACGATTGTCATCTATAAAAGGAAAGAACTTAGGTGAAAGTTGCCGTGCCAAAAAAAGAATTGGTTATTATCAATGAACTATCAAAATTCAAGAGAAGTCAAGTTGAGCCGGGCTGGCCATGATTACACGCGGGAAGCCCCTGGTATCATCTATGAGGGTTTGATCATCAAACCAATCTCATGTATATGTGATGGAGCGCCGGACTCGTCTAACCGTGACCGTGGTCTTGACGACCTGCCATTTTTTCTGGTTGGTGAGGCTGTCTAGTTCGCGGCTGTTAAAGCCGCCACATCCTCTTCCGTACGTAAAACGTTCGGTATTTCCGCTAACTGTGATGATGCCACATGGACCGGGCATCTTAAGCTTGAGAAAAGCATAATGCGGTATTGCGTTAAAACGAGCGAAAGCCGTTCTTCCGAGTAGTGCTTGATAACCACTTCGGAATGGAGCGACGTGGAAAGTTAACCTTTCGCTTCGAAAGTTATCGGGAGAACCGAATACCACCTCTAGCAGTAGAGAGCCCGTACAGCGGGCCTCTTGGCCTGGTATTACTCCCTTGAAGGTAGTATTACTGTGGCTTATTTGTGTCGGGTCTATCCCCATTTTGTGGACTGTGTCCTGATATATCAGATTTAGATCACTACCGCCGTCCATGAGGACTCATGCGAAATGGTACCCGTTTATTGTTCGGTCTAACACCAAGGCCGCCAGTCCTTCGTGTCGGATACTTGTCGTTTGATACCTATGATCAAAAGTGATCGGGTAGGCCAACCAGGGGTTGAACCTAGGGGTGACGAGCTCTATGGTGCGTGTGTCTCGGAGTGCATGCTTGCTTCTCCTCTTTGTCACATGGATCATGTTTACCATTTTAACCTCTGGTGGGAACTTTTTCTCTCCTCCGGTGCTTTGCTGGTGAGGTTCATCCTCGTCTTCGCTTGGTGTCTCTTCCCCTTTGTGTTCGGCGTTTAGCTTACCGGCCTGCTTGAAGACCCAACATTCTCTCGTCGGGGGTGCCGTGAATCTGACAGAGCTTGTCAAGAATCTTGTTTAGGCCAGATGGTCCTTCTCTACTGCCTTTGAAAGGCTTTTTCCACTGACCTGGTCGAGAGCCCCTGAATCCGGCGTTTACCGCCATATTATATGGGCTACCTTCTTTATTTCGATGCTTGTTTTTGTTGCGTCATGGTTTTCCATTGCCATCCCTGACTTCAGATGTGCTTGGGTCGCTGGTGCTGCTACGGGCCAACCAACTGTCTTCGCTCGTGCAAAAGCGGGTCATGAGACTTGTTAGGGCTGCCATTATTCTCAGTTTTTCTTGGCCGAGGTGTGTGGCAAGCCATTCATCTCGGACACTGTGTTTAAAAGCTGCTAAGGCTTCGGCGTCCGGACAGTCGACGATTTGATTCTTCTTGGTGAGGAACATGTTCCAAAGCTTTCAGGCGGACTCTCCGGACTGTTGGATTATATGACTTAAATCGTTTGCATCCGTAGGTCGGACATAAGTCCCTTGAAAGTTAGCCCGAAAAGCGTCCTCGAGCTCCTCCCAACTTCCAATTGAGTTTTCGGGGAGGCTTTTCAGCCAGTGCTGAGCTGGCCCTTTAAGCTTGAGGGGCAAGTATTTAATGGCATGGAGATCGTCTCCGCGAGCCATATGAATATGGAGGATAAAGTCCTCGATCCATACTCTAGGGTCTGTGGTCCCGTCGTACGCCTCTATGTTCACTGGTTTGAATCCTTCTGGGAATTCGTGATCCAGCACCTCATCGGTGAAACATAGGGGTTGTGCGGAACCCCTGTATTGGGATATGCCATGGTGTTCGGACGGTTGTAGTATTCGGTTTTGATTTTGTGCCGGAGCGCGCTTCCTAGATCCATAGATGGATCTGGTCACGCCAGATTTTTGGCGCAAGTTCTCACGTAGAACGTGTGTTGACTTATGTGTGGCTTTGTTAGCCGCTCTATCGCGGTCACAAGGTGGTAGATCCGGTCGGTTGGCCGTATCATTTTTCGGCCGTGTGGGCTCTAAGGCCTCATCGTCGAATTCAGGTAATAGCTTGCGCTTTGGATAGCTATTTGTGTGGTAACTTCCACCATACTTTGTTTCTCTGTCGAGCACTTTGTGCCACCTGCTGTTGAGTGTATCTTGTGCGGCCTTAAGCCTTTGCTTCTGCTTCTTCAGGCTCCTCGCTGTGGCAATAAGCCTTCTGCGGAGGTTCTCTTGCTCCAAGTGTGTTTTCGGGATGATGTGTGCATCTTCGTTCGGGCTGTTTTCCTCCCCCGATGGGGTTTGATGAGGTTTATCCTTGGCGTCGCCGTGTTTGGACGCCGGATCCGCACTATGTTCACCGTTTGCATCTTGATCATGCTCTGCCACCAGGGCGGTGCAGTCGTCGTTTCTTCTAGAGTCGACTAGACGGTTATTTCATCTTGCGTTGTTATCGCTATTTTTGCTATGGCGGGACTTAGAGCGGCGCCGCTGACGTCGGCGCTTGGGTTGCTTCTTGGAGGGGTCATCCTCCACTGTCTCATCGCCATTGCCTTCTTTGGGGGTGTCCTCCATGTATATATCATATGCTGAGGTGGCGGTCCAGTGCCCTGTGGGTGGTGGTTCCTGTTCGTCTCCTGCATCGTCGTCCATACCGTTGAAGTCTTCGGAGTCAAAGTCGAGCATGTCGGTTAAATCGTCGACAGTGGCTACTAAGTGGGTGGTGGGTGGGCAGCAAATTTCTTCGTTGTCCGCATCCCATTCTAGCCAGACATAGTTCGGCCAAGGTTCTCCTGACAGGGAGAGAGACCTTAATGAATTTAGCACATTGCCAAAAGGTGAGTGCTAAAAGACATCCGCGGAGGTGAACTCCATAATTGTCCCCCAATCGAATTCGATGGGTGCGGATGCAGGCGGCTCGGAGTCCGTGGCCGGAGAAGAATCCAGTGGTTTGGTGACATGGCTCTTGTAAGGGGTGAAGTCAGTATCCGGCTCTATCGCCACTGAGAGTGCGGTCTCCATGGCGGGGTCTATCCCTCCGCTCTCGGATGGCACGATTTGCTCCGGATTGATGGTTGGAGTAGTTGTAGATGCGATCTCCCAAACATTGTCCGACGGTAGAGTTACGTCATGCTCGTCGCGATTGTGTGGCAGACCTGACATGGGCTCGAATCCCTCGAAGATCAAGTCTCCGCGGATGTCGGCCGTGTAGTTCAAGTTAACGAATCTGACCTGATGGCCAAGGGCGTAGCTCTCGAGATCTGCTCCAGATGGCCAAGCGAATTGGCCCGTAGTACGGAGTCGCCGAATACAAGGATCTATCCGGGGAGGAAAACCTCATCCTGGACCGCATCGCTACCGATGATCGAAGGAGCCATCAAGCCTTATGGTGACGACACAGTGGAACTCTCAATGAAAGCACCAATGTCGGTGTCAAAACCGGCGGATCTCGGGTAGGGGGTCCCGAACTGTGCGTCTAAGGCGGATGGTAACAGGAGGCAGGGGACACGATGTTTACCCAGGTTTGGGCCCTCTTGATGAAGGTAATACCCTATGTCCTGCTTGATTGTTCTTGATGATATGAGTATTACAAGAGTTTATCTACCACGAGATCATAGAGGCTAAACCCTAGAAGCTAGCCTATGGTATGATTGTATGTTGTCCTATGGACTAAACCCTCCGGTTTATATAGACACCGGAGGGGGCTCGGGTTACACAAGGTCGGTTACAAGGGAGGAGATATACATATCTGTATTGCCTAGCTTGCCTTCCACGCCAAGTAGAGTCCCATCCGGACACGGGGCGAAGTCTTCCATCTTGTATCTTCATAGTCCAACAGTCCGGCCAAAGGATATAGTCCGGCTGTTCGGAGACCCCCTAATCCAGGACTCCCTCATCCTTCTAGTGATTTTTAGCTACATATTTTGACAAATCGCAGTGTTACAAGGTTGACAAATGGCAATGTTAGTACATCAGCAAATGTCAATCTTTCCAGTTTAACAAATGGCAACATACCCAATATGACAGATGCAAATCTTACCAAATTGTTTGTGAGTGGTTGCACACGGATCATCCAAAAGAACCATTTGCATTGAAGAGATGCACAGATCCTGCTCTGACTTTGCATACGAGTATTCTATCTAAAACGTTTGTGATCAAGAGTTGCACAAATCCTGCTCGGCACATTTTCCCTTGGCTTCCTAGGGAAGCTGTTGGTTTGCATACAGGTGTTCTAACTAAAACGTTTGCAATGAGTGATTCATATTTAAAAACCATTGAAGTTTTTTTCAAAATAAAATCGTTTGATAAGTTTGTACATTAAGAGATAAAAACACAAGTTCGCTCAAACCATATCTTTCGTTCAGTCATACTACGAATTTATATTCATATGATCGAGATACAGTATTAAACCCAAGAAAAAACTATTTCTGGTGGTGGCGAAGGCGGCGTGCCGCGCCGTCATTGTCGTCCTTCGGGACACTGTTGTTGCAGTCTTCAATGCAGTAATAATGTTCTTCACTTGTAAATCAAACATCATGTCGTCGCGCGATCAATGGACGGGGCGCGGGACGACGGCAGCTGGCGGCACTGAGAGGTAGTGGTCGATGGCGGCGTCCCATGCCGCTGAGGGGTGCGCGCATGGGCATGGGTGCGGCGGGGGCAGCCAAATGCACAGGGTCCGGCACCGCGGTGGGTGGAGGGGCGCGCACGGGTGATAACCCACAAGTATAGGGGATCGCAACAGTTTTCGAGGGTAGAAGTAACAATAACGGTGATAGCAGTAATTTTGTAGCAAGTGTAACGGTGATGATAGCAGTAGTAACTTAGCAAAAACAATATGGAAAAGTTCGTAAGCATTGGATCGGTGACTTGTTGGATGATATTCATCTTGTGATAGTTATAACCTAGGGCTATTAGGCACTAGCTCCAGTTCATCGATATAATGTAGACATGTATTCCGTAAATAGTCATACGTGCTTTATTGGAAGAACTTGCATGACATCTTTTGTCCTACCCTCCCGTGGCAGTGAGGTCCATATTGGAAACTAAGGGATATTAAGGCCTCCTTTTGATAGAGAACCGGAACAAAGCATTAAGACATAGTGAATACATGACCTCCTCAAACTACGGTAATCATCGGAAGAAGTCCCGATTATTGTCACTACGGGGTTACCAGATCATAACATGTAGTAGGTGACTATAACATGCAAGATCGGATCTAGAACATGGATATAATGATGATAACATAAACGGTTTAGATCTGAAATCATGGCACTCAGTCCCAAAGTGACAAGCATTAAGCATGGCAAAGTCATAGCAACATCAATCCAAGAACATAGTGGATACTAGGGATCAAGCCCTAACAAGACTAACTCGATTACATGATGCATCTCATCCAACTCCTCACCGACCAGCGAGCATACGAAGGAATTACTCACTCCTGGTGGGGAGCATCATGGAATTGGCAATGGAGAAGGGTTGGTGATGATGAAGAACGAAGATCCTCCTCTCCGGAGCCCCAAACGGACTCCAGATCTGCCCTCCCAAGGAAGAATCGGGCTTGGCGGCGGCTCCGTCTCATGGATTGCGATAATTCTTTCTCCCTGATTTTTTTCTCCAAAAATATGATTTCATAGCATTGGTTTCAGGGTCAGCGGGGCCACTAGGTGGGGACAACCCACCTGGGCGTGCCAGGAGAGGGGGGGCGCCCTGGTGGGTTGTGCCACCTAGTTGCCCCTCTCCTGGAGGTCTTGGCTCCAGAAATTCCTATTATTGATATAAAAATCATCACAAAGTTTCGTTCCATTCTGAGAACTTTTATTTCTGCACAAAAACAACACCATGGTAGTTCTGCAGAAAACAACGTCAGTTCGGGGTTAGTTTCGTTCAAATCATGCAAATTAGAGTCCAAAACAAGAGGAAAAGTGTTAGGAAAAGTAGATGCATTGGAGACGTATCAACTCCCCCAATCTTAAACATTTGCTTGTCCCCAAGCAATACAGTTGATAAACTGAAGGTGAAAAAGAAAAACTTTTACGAACTATTTTGCTCTTGTTTGCATAAATAAGCTTAAACAACACCCAAGTTTTCAGCCAACATTATCACTAACCATGTCGAAAATAACTCTTAAAGATTATAATGACTCATATCAAAGACATAATCAGCTAGCGAGCAATAATAAGATATCTCAAACAGCAACACGTTGTCAAAACAACCATGATATAATATGACAATAGTGGTATGTCGCCAGCCCTTTCGGAGACTGCAAAACATAAATGCAGAGCACCTCCAAAGTTCAAGCAGCGACTAAACATTGTAATTCATGGTAGAAAAGATCAAGTCATGATGCACCCAACATTAGCAACACACAATGCATAAATCATGACAACTATGCCCTGCTCAGTTCCTGGCGCTTGTTTTAGAAGGTGATGACACAACATAAAAGTAAATAGATAGTCCCTTCGCAGAGGGAAGTAGTGATTTGTAGAGGTGCCAGAGCTCAATTTTTAAAACAGAGGTAAATGATATTTTGAGACATGCACCCTTCTCATTTACTTCACGACCATCAGTTATCAATATCTCCCATGCTAAACAGGCTAGTGGCAGTTCCTAAGCGATAAAAGTAGAGGTTTACTTCCCCTCCACCAACAATCACATTCCACAACTTTTCCAGAACAACGGGTGTCGTCCCAACCAACAACAGTCTCGAGGGAGTTTTGTTTAATTATTTGCATTTTTAGTTCGGGACTGGGAATCCCTATTACTGCCCTTTTTCTCATGCGATCGCGAGTGAATACACACTCGGCCTGAGAATAACCCGCTTAGCATGGAAGATACTGACCACCTCCTGTCGTTCCATGAACGATCCATGCACACAAAACGAATAATTTTTTAGAAGTTTTTAGAGGTGGCACATGCAAATTTACTTAGGACAGCAGGGTAATACCGCATATAGGTAGGTATGGTGGACTCATCTGGAATAACTTTGGGTTCAAGGTTTTTGATGTACAAGCAGAATCCCCACTTAGTACACGCGAAGGCTAGCAATTAGATTGAGAAGCGGTCAGCTAGAGAGCAACAACAACCATAACCATGCATTATGCATAAGTAACATTGGACACTAGCATGAGTAGGATATGAACACCGTGAACATAAATATTATAGATGCTATGTTGGTTTTGATTCAACTACATGCATGAACATGTACCAAGTCAAGCCACTTGAACATTCAGAGGAGGATACCGTATCATCATACTACATCACAATCATTTTAAGGCTATGTTGATATCCAAGATAAATCATTATCAACTCCCAGCTACTTATGCGTGGCATGAGAAACTATAATCTCTAATTGTCATTACAAACATGTTTAATCATAATGGGCTGAAGCATGGATACTAGGTTAAACATATTTACATAGACAGAACAAGTTGAGTTCATACCAGTTTCTCTCTCCCATGACCAGTTCATCGAACATCGTTATTATTGCCTTTCACTTGCATGACTGAACGATGTGAAAATAATAATAGTGCAAGAGTGCCATGAACTAAGCTGGAATCTGCAAACATTTTATTCAACAGGAGAAGACAAGGTGAAATGTGCTCTTTATTAGTTCAACAATTATTCAAATGAGAGCCACTCAACATTTTCATCATGGTCTTCTGTTTGGTACAACTCGAATAAAAAGAAAAGAAATTTAGTGAAACACACTGAAATATTTTTGGAGTTTTTGGTTTTCTTGAACAAGCAAATAAAAAGCAAAAATAAGAAGAAAGCTCCCAACAAGCAAAAGAAGAACAAGGAAATATTTTTGGGTTTTCTTTTTAATGTTAGTACTAAGCATGCATAGAAAATAAACTAGCTACAACGATTTTTTTGGTTTTTTCTAAAGTTTTTCAAACACACAAGAAGAAAGCAAGAAAATAAATCTAAGCATGGATGATACAATGAAAAAGTGTGAGCACCGACAAATGGAATAAGTGGACATGAATGTAAAGTCAGTGGAAACACGTACTCCCCCAAGCTTAGGCTTTTGGCCTAACTTGGCTGTCGATCAGTAGCCTGGAGGGTAGTAGTCGGCGTGGTAGCTCATGGAGACTCTTGGTACAGATGCCTCGGCTCGCCGTGCTGCCTATACTGTTGCGTCGCGAGCTCGGGCCTCGCTCTCAAGAACAAAATATCTTCCCTTGCTGTGATAATCAAAAAGAACAGGCGCAGGCAAATATGTTTGCACGGGAGATGTTTGATTAAACAAAAGACTATAAGTGAAGTTATCAGCCTTTCCCTAGAGAATCTTATGGTCTTTTAAGGTGTTAAAATCTAAATACTACGTGGGTAGAATAGGATCAAAGGGCAGAGGTGAAGCACCCAGCCCTCATGCTAAATGCGTGGCATAAAATCCACCATAGAACTAGCCACTGTTAGCGTTGTGTTGAAGTATGCATGCAACAATGCTGCAAGGTTATAATCCCTTTCACCGGTGAGAGCAGTATGTATGAGGCTCAAGTCTGGAGCATAAAGCGTGCTACAGTCTTGCTTGCCTACTATGCATTTCCCGTTAAATAACACAAAGTACTGAATTGCGGGAAAATGAATGCTCTTTATTCTACCTTGAGTCACTCCCTTCCTTTCACCGTAACAAAGGCTCGTCAAGAATGTTTCGAACTCAGCCTTTGGTGGTTCGTCAAGCGAACCCCAAAATGGAAGCTTGCAGTGATAAGCAAAAATTTCTAGTGATATGGTAAATGGACTATCATAAAGCATAAACGACACCCTAGACTCACGTGGAAAATATTTAAATCCTTTTACAAATGATTCAGTGAGAAGTTTGTGTTGTTCACACTTATCTGAAATGTAGGGACCGGGACCAGCATTGTGAACATATTGCTCAAATTCCTCCTTAATGCCCACACGAACCATATACTCATCGCAAGGCCATAAGCATGTTTTGGTGGCGGCATCTCGTGTGGAACTTTCACTTGGTTCAACATAAGACCGGCGAGCAGAACTTTCACTAGAAGATGCCCCCGAGGATCGTCTCATTGAAGAACTCCTTCCAAATAGGTTCATCATGTCCGCGTACAATTTTCTGAAAATAAAAATTTTGGGTTGACAAAAATTTGTCAACAAAACTTTATAAGATTGATAGTAACTACTCATAGGCATACATAGAGGCCAAAGCAAGCATTCAAACTACTTAGAACACTAAGAATTCAGCATGCAAGCACATCTACAATAGCACCAAGAGTAGCAATTATTGAAAATATAAACCACTAAAGCAAAAACTAATTGGAAAAATGGTGGAGTCACATACCAAGCAACAATCCCCCGAAATAGTTTCTGAAATGGAGCTTCGAGCAAAGAGATCGAAATCTGCGAGTTTGAGCTCAAGAACACGGGAGAGAGAGCAATGGAGATTTTTTCTAGAGGTAAGTTATGATGTGGGATGGAGAGGTAAGTGAGGGGCCCATGTGGGGACCACAACCCACCAGGGCGCGCCTAGGTGGGTTGTGCCCACCTGGTGAACCTCCCTCTGATGTTTATTGCACCAAACATTCTCAAATATTCAGAAAAAAATCGTGTAAAATTTTTAGGGCATTCTGAGTACTTTTATTTTTGGGTCATTTTTTTATTGCACGGGAAATTCAGAAAACAGACAAAACATGGCATTTTATTTTATTTAACTAATAAAAACAAAAAACAAAAGGTAAGTACATAAGGTAGTGCTTACTAAATTCATCAACTTCGTACTGTTCAAAAATGATCCATTAATAAGGTTGATCAGGTCTTATTAACAACCACTTTCGATTAGCATGAAATCAAAGAACTTTCATAAATCACTAAGTTACCTCGATGGGGATATGCATTTCCCCAACAATAAGTATTTTATATTTCTTTTTGATAGTAGGTAGAGGTATTTGAAAACTTCCAATAGTGATTGTCGGAGATTTTTCAATAACATTAATACCATTCACTTGGAATTCTTTCTTCGGAAAGTGCACTGTATGCTCATTGCCATTAATATGAAAAGTGACCTTGTTTTTATTGCAATCAATAACAGCCCCTGCAGTGTTCAAGAAGGGTCTCCCAAGGATAATCGACATGTTGTCGTCCTCGGGCATCTCAAGTATAACAAAGTCTGTCAAAATAGTAACATTAGCAAGAACAACGGGCACATCCTCACAGATACCGATAGGTATGGCAGTTGATTTGTCAGCCATTTGCAAAGTTATTTCAGTAGGTGTGAGTTTATTCAAGTCAAGTCTTTCACATAATTATTTTTAATAGAGCAAGGTATAGTTGGTATTCCAGGATCTCCAAGTATTTAAGGTACTCCATCTTTAAAAGTGTAATTAGCAAGCATAGTGGAGATTTCAGCTTCCGGTATTTTTCTCTTATTTGTGATGATGTCTTTCATATACTTTGCATATGGAGGCATTTTCAAGATATCAGTCAAGCGAGTACGCAGAAAGACTGGCCTCAGCATTTCAGCAAAGTGTTCAAATTCTTCATCATCATTCTTTTTAGTTGGCTTCGGTGGAAAAGGTATAGGTTTTTGAACCCACGGTTCTCTTTCTTTACCGTGTTTTCTAGCAACAAAGTCTCTTTTGTCATATCTTTTATTTTTAGATTGTGGGTTATCAAGATCAATAGGTGGTTCTATCTCAATATTATTGTCCGGTTCTTTACCATTGGTTGGTTGAGTGTCTTCATGAACCTCATCAGCGTTATCTTTTTCATTATCATTAGGTGAGTGTTCATTACTAGATTGAGTTTCAGCATCAGAGATAGAAGTTTCATTATCATTATCAGGAGGTTTCTCTATTTCATTATAATGAAACTTCTATCTCTGATGTTGAAACTCAGTCTGGTAGCGAACATTCACCTAGTGATAATGAAAAAGATAACACTGATGTTCATGAAGACTCTCAACCTAATAATGAAAAATAACAAGACAATGATGTTGAGATAGAACCACCTGTTGATCTTGATAACCCACAACCTAAGAATAAAAGGTATGATAAAAATGACTTTGTTGCTAGAAAACACGGTAAAGAAAGAGAACCGTGGGTTCAAAAACCTATGCCTTTTCCACCTAAGTCAACTAAAAAGAAAGATGATGAAGAATTTGAACACTTTGTTGAAATGCTGAGGCCAGTCTTTTTGCGTAGTCGCTTGACTGATATCTTGAAAATGCCTCCTTATGCAAAGTATATGAAAGACATCATCACTAATAAGAGAAAAATGCTGGAAGCTGAAATCTCCACTATGCTTGCTAATTATACTTTTAAGGATGGAGTACCTAAAAAACTTGGAGATCCAGGAATACCAACTATACCTTGCTCCATCAAAAATAATTATGTGAAAACTGCTTTGTGTGATTTAGGAGCTGGTGTTAGTGTTATGCCTTTCTCTTTATATAAAAGACTTGATTTGAATAAGCTCACACCTACTGAAATATCTTTGCAAATGGCTAACAAATCAACTGCCATACCTATCGCTATTTGTGAGGATGTGCGCATTGTTGTTTCTAATGTTACTATTTTGACTGACTTTTTAATACTTGAGATGCCCGAGGACGACAACATGTCGATTATCCTTGGTAGACCATTCTTGAATATTGCAGGGGCTGTTATTGATTGCAATAAAAGCAAGGTCACTTTTCATATTAATGGTAATGAGCATACAGTGCACTTTCCAAAGAAACAATTCCAAGTGAATGGTATTAATGCTATTGCAAAATCTCCGACAATCACTATTGGAAGTTTTCAAATACCTCTACCTACTGTCAAAAAGAAATATGAAATGCTTATTGTTGGGGACATTCATATCCCCGCTGAGGTAACTATAGCGATCAGACCTCAAACAGTCTGATCAATGTGCATCAGTGTCATCCCTGGATCAGTAATGCTGACACACACAGTATTGAAGGATTTATAACAGAGTAGCAATCACACACTTATTACAACGAATGTCTCAAAACAGAACTTATTACAATAAATATGGCTGAAGTCCATCTAATACGATAACAGCAGAAGGCTTGGAAGATAAAGTGAGTCCATCAACTCCAACGGCATCACTGAGTGAAAGACCACGACCTAAGGCTCCTTACTCGTCGTCTGAAAGGTCTGCAAGATGATACGGTGTAGCCCGAAAACGGGTCAGCACATGGAATATGCTGGCAATGTAACAGAAGAGACTAATGAACAGAATAATGCTATCACTACATGCATATATGGCTGGTGGAGGCTGTATGGTTAATAAGTTTTGCGAAAAGCCAATTTTTTCCTACAACAAAGGAATATATATTATTTAACTATCATGGTGGTTGTTAAACATTGAGAATGGTGAACCCCATCTCAATCCCAATTGAAAGTAATTAATAACCCAATCAAATTATATTTAAGAGTGATGAGATCCACATGATAATCCAAACACCAGATACACAAGATGTCCATAACCGGGGACACAGCTAACCATGATTAGTTTGTACACTCTGCAAAGGTTTGTGCACTTTTCCCCACAAGACTCGAACTCCTCCGTTGGATTTCTCGCACTACATGGTGTTTGAGAAACGGATGACTGAGACACAGTCTTTCAGAAGCGTTAGCACCTTACGATGGGTAGACAGTACCACCTACATCCCCTACATCTGCTAGTCTACCACTGTAAGAGTTCACACTACTTAATCAACTATGCTAGAGCCCATAATAGCTTGTGGCTGCACACGGAAGTTTCTGGCATGAATAACCTCATGATCCTTTTGAGCCTAGGTGGCAGTCCATAGGAGAATCACATGGTACCCCGGGATTTCCAAAAATATAGGCAATCACTGGATTTCCCCAGGTGCCTCAATCCACCCAGATGTGTATTTAAGTTGACACCTTAAGTTAACCATTAATTAAGAATACTCACATCTGTCATGAATACACCCAAACCCAATCCACGTCTACGAGCATAGCATAGCAAAATAAGCAACGTAGAAGCAACTCCCAGGGTTTGATAATAATCAGGTGAATAGGTACTACCTCATCTACTTCCCAAACCCACAATTTAAATCAGATCCTAACCATGCAATTGTGTGAGGATTGATCTAATGCAATAAAACTGGGTAGTAAAGAGGTATGATCAAAGTGTTACTTGCCTTGCTGATGATCCGCGAAACCTAGAGACTCGTAGTAGCACGCTTCACACTACGGGTACTCTATCGCAAACAAACAAGCATACAATAAGCAATCAAGCAAGGGCACGGGTAAAACTCAAATAAGAGATCTAACTAGAAAATTCAACTTAGGAACTCCGATTTGCAAAAAGAATCAAATCAAACGAAGCAACAAAACTCAAACGGCGAAAGAAACAAGCTTCATTTACTAATATGGACTAAAGTCAAATTTTACAGTAGCAAAAACTTGTTTAACTTGGTTAAACAGAAAGAGGGCTTTGAGACGAAACTCTAGGCGCTTGAATCGCCTGATTCCGATAGACGAGCGAAAAGATAAACTAAAACGAAAATCGGATCAGAAATCACGATCGAAAATAATCGCTGAAAACCCGAGAAAAAGAAAAACTGACAAAAAAGCTAACGAACAAACGTTCGTTGTCTGCGAATAAACGGTGAAAACCATTCGTTAAAACGAATGTACGAACGGGCATTCGCTAAATAACTAGACCGGAAAAAAACCGATCTAATAAAAAACGGGATCTAGGGTTTCGAAAAAAACGTTCAGTTTTCTCAAGAAAACCGAGGCGACGGCGAGTCGGCGGCAGTGGAGGTGCGGCGCGGTGCGATGGCGGCGTCGGCAGCGTGCGGCGCGGCGGCGGGGCGCGGCAAGGGTTAGGGTTTGGGCGTCGGTCGTGGGTGGGCTGGCGGGCGCTGGGCCTTGGGGTGGATCGGGGCGGCGGCTTATAAAGCCCTCCGGGCGCAGTCCCACTCCGGTATGGCCCGGAGTCGGTTTCTCTTTTTTTAATAATTCCGATGTGGAGAAAAATAAAGAAAAGAAGTACTAAACGGACTCCAAAAATCCCGAAATAAATTTTCCCCGTCCTCTAAAAATAGGACGGACAAGGTGAACATTTATTTGGGCCTCTAATGCAATTTTGAAAAACGCATATTTTTCCTAATTCAAATAAAATAGCGATAAAACTCCGAATAAAAAATCTTATTTGATTTTAACATTAAATCTCCGATATTTATTTATTTTGAGGAAGTCATTTTATCCTCTCTCTTTTATTTTTATAAAAGAAATATCCAAAGAGAAAAATAATTAAAATCAAGTGATCCTCTTTTCAAAATTCAAGAAAAACTCGAATATGAAAATAATGAAATCCCCAACTCTCTTCGTGGGTCCTTGAGTTGCGTAGAATTTCTAGGATCAATCCAAAATGAAAATAAAATATGATATGCAATGATGATCTAATGTATAACAATCCAAATTGAAAATTTGGGATGTTACAAACCTACCCCCCTTAAGATGAATCTCGCCCTCAAGATTCGGGTTGGCTAGAAAATAGGTGAGAGTGATTCTTCCATAGGTCTTCCTCTCGTTCCCAGGTGGCTTCATCCTCGGTATGGTGGCTCCACTGAACTTTGCAAAATTTGATTACTTTGTTGCATGTGCCTCGACTAGCAAACTCGAGAATTCTGACTGGCTTCTCCTCGTAGGTCAAATCGCTATCCAACTATATAGCTTCTAGCGGTACTGTATCTCTTAGAGGAATATCAGCCATCTCTGCGTGGCACTTCTTCAACTGAGAAACGTGGAACACATTGTGAACTCCTGACAATCCTTCAGGTAATTCCAACTTGTAAGAAACTACTCCCATACGTTCCAAAACTTTGTATGGTCCCACAAAACATGGTGCTAATTTTCCCTTAACTCCAAAGCGCTTCACTCCTCGAAGTGGGGATACACGAAGATACACTCTATCTCCGACTTCGTAAACTGTCTCCTTGCGTTTAGAATCTGCATAACTCTTCTGCCTGGACTGGGCTACCTTGAGTCTATCGCAAATCAGCTTAACCTTCTCCTCAGACTCTTTAATCAAATTTGGTCCAAACAACTGTCGGTCTCCAACCTCGTCCCACAACAACGGTGTTCTGCACCTCCTTCCGTAGAGTGCTTCAAAATGGAATCAGCTTAACCATCTTCAAACTGGCTTGATAGATGTTGTTGTATGAGAACTCTGCGTAAGGCAAATTTTCGTCCCAACTAGATCCATTGTCTAGTTCACAAGCTCTCAACATGTCCTCCAGAATCTGATTAACTCTCTCAGTCTGTCCATCTGTCTGCGAGTGAAAAGCTGTACTGAACTCTAGCCTGGTTCCCAAAGTTTCATGCAACTGATTCCAAAACTTTGAGGTAAACTGGGTTCCTCTATCTAATACAATGGTCCTCGGAACTCCATGTAGACATACGATCCTGGTCATGTATATCTTTGCCAACTTAGCACTGGTGTAAGTGGTCTTCACTGGGATGAAATGAGCTACTTTCGTCAAACGATCGACTACAACCCATATCGAGTCATAGGCTGAACGAGTCCTGGGTAATCCCGTGATAAAGTCCATGCCGAGTTTATCCCACTTCCATTCGGGTATCGGCAATGGTTGTAGCAATCCTGCTGGCTTCTGATGCTCTGCCTTCACTCTCTGACATACATCACAAACTGCTACATACTCTGCAATATCCTTCTTCATTCCGGTCCACCAGAAACTATCCTTCAATTCCAGATACTTCTTGGTATTTCCTGGGTGAATCGAATATGGCGAATCATGGGCCTCTTGCATAATCAACTTCCTGATCTCCTGGTCATTTGGCACATATATGCGGTCCTCAAACCATAAGGTATCGTGCTCATCCTCACGAAATCCTTTAGCCTTTCCTTTGCTCATTCTTTTCTTTATTTCGGCAATCCCCTTGTCCGTCTTCTGAGATTCTCTGATCTTATCCATCAAAGTAGACTGAATCTCCAAAGTTGCTACATAACCTCTCGGAACTATCTCCAAACATAGCTCGCGAAGGTCCAACTCCTTGGGTAACTCTCCGGTCATGAGTGTATTGACACGACTTTTGCGGCTTAACGCATCGGCTACTACGTTAGCCTTTCCGGGATGATAATGAAATCTCATATCATAATCCTTAATGATCTCCAACCATCTCCTCTGCCTAAGATTCAACTCCTTCTGCGTGAAGATATACTTCAAACTCTTGTGATCCGTGTATACCTCACAATGGTTTCCTATGAGGAAATGTCTCCAAGTCTTCAACGCATGCACTACGGCTGCTAACTCCAAATCATGCATAGCATAATTTAACTCATGGGGTTTAAGCTGTCATGAGTCATATGAAACAACTCTTCCCTCCTGCTTAAGTACGGCTCCAAGTCCTCGACGAGAAGCATCATAATACACTTCATAATCCTTGCGTTGATATGGCAGAATCAACACTGGTGATGTAACCAAGCATCTTTTCAACTCCTGAAAACTGTCCTCACATTCCTCAGTCCATTTGAACTTAGTGTCCTTCTTTAACAACTCCATCATAGGCTTTGCAATCTTTGAGCAATTCTCAATGAACCTCCGGTAGTATCCTGCGAGTCCAAGAAAACTCCGGATCTCTCCAACTGACGTGGGTGACTCCCAATTTGTCACAGTGACAACCTTGGTGGGGTCTACCGCTATTCCTTCTCCGGATATAACATGTCCAAGGAATCCAACTTCCTTCAACCAAAACTCACACTTGTTGAACTTGGTGTATAGCTAATGTTCTCTGAGTTTCCCAAGTACTAAACGCAAATGCTCTTTATGTTCTTCTTCATTCTTCGAGTAGACCAGAATATCATCAATGAACACCATGATGAACTTATCCAAAAACTCCATAAACACCTTGTTCATCATGTTCATAAAATAGGCAGGTGCGTTAGTCAGGCCAAATGACATAACGGTATACTCATATAGCCCGTACCTCGTGGTAAAAGTTGTCTTAGGTATATCCTTCTCTCGAATCTTCAACTGGTGATACCCTAATCGCAGATCGATCTTGGAAAACACCTTACCTCCTTGTAGCTAGTCAAACAAATCATTGATCATTGGCAGTGGGTACTTGTTCTTGATCGTCACTTCATTCAATCCTCGATAATCCACAACCATCCTTAACGATCCATCCTTCTTCTCCACTAGAAGTACTGGGGATCCCCAAGGTGACGAACTTGGGCGCATATAACCTTTATCCAGTAACTCCTTAATCTGCTTCTTAATTTCCTCCAAATCCTTTGTGGGCATTCTTTATGGTCTCTTAGATATGGGCGCTGTGCCTGGCAAAAGCTCAATTAAGAACTCAATGTCTCTATCCGGTGGCATGCCTGACAACTCTTCTGGAAATACATATGGAAAATCCTTCACCACTGGTACTTCCTCCTGTACAACTCCTGATAAGGAATTTACTTGAGTCCTATTCAGCACATGCCGGGATACATACTTGATCCTTCTTCCTTCTGGGGTGGTGAGCAAAATCGACTTACTAGCGCAGTCAATGTTCCCTCCATACTTCGATAACCAATCCATGCCTAATATCACATCCAATCCTTGTGACTCCAATACTATTAGGTCTGAGGGGAACAGGTAGTTACCAATCCTTAATGGTAACCGATCACACCATAGGCTAGCCATATACTCTGCTCCTGGCGAGGTTACTAACATGGGTGACCTAAGGGCTTGGGTTGGCAGTTTAAACTTATCCACGAATCCCCTTGATATGTATGAATGCGATGCACCAGTATCAAAAAGTATGACTGCAGTAAATGACTTAACTAAAAACTTACCTATTACTGCATCTGGCTGGGCTGCAACCTCATCCACGTTAATGTGGTTTACTTGTCCCCTGGTGAAAGGGTTGGGCTTCTTCCCAGAGCTTCCATTGTTGTTTCCATTCTTAGCTTCAGGACACTCATTGGCATAATGTCCAGTCTTCTGGCACTTGTAGCAAGTAACGTGGCTTAGATCTTTCCTTGCGGGTGTTGCCGGGTTGGAACGGTTCTGTCCGCTGCTTCCTCCAATACCATTCTCGTTCTTGGAGCCACTATGGTTGTGCGAATTTCCTCCATTATGAGTGTGGCCTCCATGGTTATGGACAAGTCCTCCCGAGTTTGGGGTAAAACGAGGTCTCTTCTGAGCTCCAGAATTATACTTCCCTTGTCCATACTTCCTCTTGTGGTTATCAATCTGCTGCTGCTTCCCTTCAATCATGAGGGCTCTATCTACCTACTCCTGGTAGTTACTGAAATTTTCCACCATCAACTGCATGCTCAGCTCATCATTCAGTCCTTCTAGGAACTTCTCCAGCTTAGCTGCATCTGTAGTGACGTCATCTGGGGCATAACATGCTAGCTTACTAAATTCATCAACATACTGGCCATCTGTGCGTCCTCCATGGCGTAAGTTGCGAAACTCACGCTTCTTCATGGCCATAGCTCCTGTTGATACATGGGCAGTGTGAAAGGCCTGCTGGAACTGGTCCCATGTAATAGTGGCTATAGGATAGGTGACAGTGTAATTCTCCCACCATGAGGTTGCTGGTCCATCCAATTGGTGTGCGGCAAGATGCACCTTCTCAGCATTTGTGCATCCTGCAGTGGTTAACTCCCTTCCAATCCTGCGGAGCCAATCATCTGCAACTATTGGTTCGGTGCTACTGGAAAACACTAGTGGCTGCAACCTCAGAAAATGGGCTAAGTTGTCAACTGGGGGTGGTGGTGGTGGTGGGTTGTTGTTGTTGTTGTTGTTCTTGTTGCCTTGGTTCTGAACTAACAACTGCATCAAGGTATTCTGCTACTGGATCAACTGAGTGAGCTCCGGTGGAAAGGTAAATCCGGGGTCACGTCTCGGAGGCATCTGAGGGTTTAGAGGGAAGAGAATAGAATAGAATGAGGTCTAGTGAGAAAACACTACCCATATGCACATGAGACAAACACAATCACATCAATCAATCAATCAAGCAAGGCATACAATTGGTCTAGAACTATCATTACAAAAGTGCTCGGACTATACTATACATGGTGGAATACTACTACTGTTTTTGGTGGTCGATAGAAAAATTGATCGGCCGAAGACTCCATGATATCTGCTCCAGCTTCATCAACATAGTCATCATCGCTATCGTCGGGGTCCGATTCGGTGTCGTCGATGATGTAGTCTTCAGAAAGAATCTCCTTGGGTTCATCGTCTTCTCCTCCTGGCGCGGGGTCTCCCATGAATACTCCCAGCGTCCTTGTTAGGTCGTCATTCTTCTCCAGTAGTACGACGATTTCCTCCTCATAATCTTCGTGAGTAGCCTTGAGTTCTTCCTCCAGCTCTGTGATCCTTGTCATTGCCTTCTTCAGGTCTATCATGCCTGCGCACATCTGATTCTCCTGGCGGCGAATATGCTGGTTTAACTCCTGGATGAAAGCTGCAATCGATCTATCCTTCCTGGTGCTGATCATCTCCCATTGCTCATCTCGACACCCACAAATCTGGTAGATAGTATCCTTAAGCTCCTTATGGTAAACTTCTCCAATGCGTCCCATGGTGATGTGGGCTGCCATACTCTTTCCTAGACTCCATGTTGGTGCATCAAAGGAAAACTCTATGGGCTTAATGACTGGCGTAAATGTCCTTCCTAGAACTCGAACTTGAATCGTCCAGTGCTCCTCTGCTGGTAAAGTGGCGTTGTAAGTCCTGGTGAAGCTTGGTATTCCAATGTTCAGGTACTTAGTGACTTCCTTCAAGTGTCATCCAAAAGGTGCTTCTTCATCCGGTTGTGCAAACTTGTTCCTTGCGGCTGCCATGCTAAAGAGTAGAAAATGGAGAGGAGTCAGAAATTAGAAGAGAGTAGTGATCTAGGGCTTTAGCTTAGTGGTCGTGTCCTACAGTCAGCGTGTGCTCTGATACCATCTTCTAGCGACCAGACCTCAAACAGTCTGATCTCTGTGCATCAGTGTCATCCCTGGATCGGTAATGCTGACACGCACAGTACTTGAAGGATTTATAACAGAGTAGCAATCACACACTTATTACAACGAATGTATCAAAAGAGAACTTATTACAATAAATATGGCTTAAGGCCATCTAATACGATAACAGCGGAAGGATTGGAAGATAAAGTGAGTCCATCAACTCCAACGGCATCACTGAGTGAAGGACCACGACCTAAGGCTCCTTACTCGTCGTCTGAAAAGTCTGAAACATGATACGTTGCAGCCCGAAAACGGGTCAGCACATGGAATATGCTGGCAATGTAACACAAGAGAGTAATGAACAGAATAATGCTATCACTACATGCATGTATGGCTGGTGGAGGCTGTATGGTTAATAAGTTTTGCGAAAAGCCAATTTTTCCCTACAACAAAGGAATATATATTATTTAACTATCATGGTGGTTGTTAAACATTAACAATGGTAAACCCCATCACAATCCCAATTGAAAGTAATTAATAACCCAATCAAATTATATTTAAGAGTGATGAG